>NC_026151.1:1981103-2165152 GCF_000512975.1 Sesamum indicum
GGTTCAGTGTGGATTTTGGACTGATCATCCTTATTGGACCATGTTCCTAGGCTGAGCCTAGGGTGCCTTGGACCTATGTCCTTCTTCTTGGGCTGCTAAGCTTCTTGGGCCATTGAGGTTAGTGCATTAGGTGGCCTTGAACCTTATTCTTCTTGGGTTGGGCCTCCTTCAGCCATATGTATTAAAGAATATTAATTAATTAAATTATTAAAAAATTAGAAGCAGAACAATAAAAATAAAAAAATTTAGAGTTTCAAAAGTATAAAAAAACTATTAGATTAATCAATTTAGAAGAATAAAATAAAAATTATATGTAATGCATTATAAAAAGAAATTGCCCAATAGGCCTGATCCTGGACCACTGGGTTGAGTTGGTCCTAGGTATTGATTCCTGGGACCAACTCAGAACCAACCTGGTCCAACCGTGCATTTTGAGTTGAAGGAACAGAAGAAACCTATGCAGAATTGAGTTGGCCTTTGCCTTCCTTTGGGATGAAATTGCTTTTTTGATCTGGGGTACTTCTAAATTGAAGGTTGCTATGCCTTTGCCCAGTTCATGAGTTGGGTGCGGCGCCTTACTCTTCGGCAGCGAAGCCGTCGCCGTTGTAATTTTTTTATATAATTAAATAATATTTTACTATATAAATAATTAAATAATTATTATAAAAATAATATTTTAAATAATTATTATAAAGATAATATTTTATTATTAATAAATATATATAATATTATATATTAACTGTGAGAGAATCGCAAAAATATAAAAAAAAAGATACTTTCATAGAAAAATCACAGTTAAAGCGCGTGTGCCCCAAATTTTGTATGGAGGGTTTTTTTAAACTTTATTTTATATCAGGGGTATTTAATACTTTAATTTTTTAGGGGATTTTTTGAACATTTCTATTATCACAGGGGTCTCTCAATTTTTTCTCCAAAACAAGTAATTTAATCATAAAAGAAGACTACGTAACTAAAGTTGCATACCTAATAACAGAAGCACCAGTAGGATGTTCAGTTGCATTCCTTGCTATAGTTTGGGATCTTGTTGGAAATATAGAAGCATTAAATCTCCTAAAGTAATAAAATAGCTTTTTCAAAGAAATTTAGGCCTAAGAAATAGAAAGCAAAATTGGGCATTATGTTGATATTTATATATACAAATTGTCGTGGCAGACGATTTGTACGAACATATAAAAAAAAATTATGATGTAAGATGGAGAAAAGAATATATGAAAAAATAATTGTGATGCAAGAATGAATAAGAAAAAAGTCTGTTAGAGGAAAGAAACATAAGGTGAGAGAGAAAAAATATATTATAATTATAGGTTTTAATACAAAATATAAAGATTTGTAAGAAAAATAAATATAGAGAAGTTTGATGAGAAAGATTAGAGTAGTGGGTAAGAGAAAAATAAAATATAATTTTGTGATTATATAAAAAAATAAATTAGTGTTTTGGCCAACTTATTTTAAAGAAAAAAATAAATTAAATGGTAAATTTAGATATTCAAACATCGATACGATAAAAAAAATTCTTTTTGTAATAGTATAATATATATATGGAAAGTAGAAGATTATATTTAAGAATAATTACAAACCCCTTCCCTGGTGTTTGGTGTAATTATATATTATTATATATAGATGCCCTATAATTTGAAAAATTACATCTAGCAGTACTAGTACTTTTGAGGTTTGCTTTCGTCTAACAAATAGGTCCCCCGTTAGTCAAAATTTATTGAATTTCTTGTTATTAACAAAAAAATATAAAAAAAATTGATATTTACCATTGATTGACACCTCGAAGTATGAGTGGATCGGCCTGGGAATGCGCAAGCGGAAGAAGTAATAATAAAATGCATAAATTAAAATAAAAACGCAATAAAACAATAATTCCAAGTGGTGTACCCTTGGAGTTCCCGGACGTTCGATGTAGTTAACAAAATAAACAACAATAAAATTAACGGGGCTAGTGGTTGAATGAAATAAGAGAGATACTAAAACTTAAATCAAGAATTACCTCTTTCTTTGATTTACTTCGAACCACTTTCATTTGATTCGTTCATGCAAGGTTTCAACGTAGAAGCCCTCTAAAATTGCGTCCACACCACATCAGAATTGGGATGCCTCAATCCTCTTTGCTAACAAAGAATTAGGGAAAAAAATACACATGAAGTGCGTATGGAAGAGGGGGGTGGCCGAGTGGTGTTAGTAGAGGAGGAAATTATTTTCTTGTTTTTGTTATGTATTCATTCATTAAATAATAAAGGCAAGTCGAATGTAAATTAATCCTATTAATTTATTCTTGGGCTTATCCATCCAATGGATCCTCTCTATTATGAGTAATCCAATTACTTATGGAATTAATTCTCAATTAATTCCTCGTCCCTCTCGGTGATTTGTGTCTGACTCCTTAGGTTTACCTTTCAGCTAGAATTGGGCTAGTCAAACACAATTATTAATTAAATTTAATTTAATTAATAATTCTTGATCAAGGTTTGATCAAGAAAGCCCATCACCATGGTGGCCATCTAGCAATGATCGATGGAAGTAGATACTAGATGAATTTCTATGTGAACTTTTAGGCTCTCGAGTCCATATGGGTATGGTCCTTCCGTCTATCGTCTCCCGACCTTAGTCTAGGACATGAAATTGGGTGTCGGTTTTCATTCTAAACTAGGCATCTATGCTTAATACTTGATATCGCATTACACCAAATAGCTCGACATAGGAACCTCTTTTTCCTATTCGACCAATGACTGTGGCCACAACTTTATAGAGCAAAGATGCATCTCCAAGTGCATAGGAGATACCTCTTTCATGTTTTGATAGGGGATGGATCATCTTCTTGGAACTCATTGTCCTCGCTACATGCTTTGACTGAACTAGATAAGGCTTATGATGACTATGTCTGGACACGATCACCTCTTGCACAAATCTAAGATACAGTCATCGCATGCACGTAACTGCCATGATTCTTCAAGTTTGAGGACTACTCCCGTACTATCGGAATCGAGGACTCAAGTCATACCGACCAAGCCTCCTAGGTTTTCATACGACGAACTCCGCGAGCCAGTTCAGTCGATTCAACGCCTAGCCAATCAACCCATTAAGATCACATAGACGTTCCACGTCTGTCACTAATGAAACATGGCACTCATCAAATGAATGCGATTCTTAATCCAAGTCTCAATAGGACTCTCGAGCCTCGAGGTCCTCGACTTGGAGCATTTCAGACCCAACCCTAAATAATTGGTTTCATGACCGCCATCTAATGCGCAGTCCAACTGTTGCACCAGTTGTTGAAGTGATCTGTGGGCATTTGTTGTGACGTCAAAGAGTGGTTGACGTAATTTGTTAACCACAATAGATACGTGTGCCGACAACGAATTCTTATCATATTCATCGATACAACATTGCTTAAATAAAAATTACTTGAATAATTCTCAAAACCACCAATCCAATTGGCTTTTGGTCACCAATTCCAACAATATGAAGATATAAGGATAATTTGATCATGAAAAGATTTATTTGACGTACAAGAAATCAATCGGGATAAATATAGATTTGGAATAACTACACTCTTATCCCTTGAGGTTTGATGTAATTACACGTAGACCCCCTGTGATTTGAAAAATTACATTCAGTATCGTTAAAATTTGCTTCTGTCTAACAAATAAGTTGCAATATTACTTAAAATTTATTGCATTTGCTTATATTAACAAAATAAAAAAGGATAAAAATTCATATTTACCTCAAATTAACTTATTATTGATTTATTGCAGATCATATAAATTTTTTGTAACCAAATTACCTTAATATATCTTCACACATATTAGCATGTAAGGAGGTGTACTTTTACCATTACAATAGCAGTTTAGTCAAAAAAAAAATTGTTTGACTTGGAATAAGTCAGTATTAAATCAGTCAAGGCTAATATCAAATTAGAGTCAATCTTTTTGTTAATATAAATAAATTCATTAGATTTTCACTAATGGAGGGACCTACTTGTTAGATGGAAGCAAATTTCAAGAGTACTAGATGTAATTTTTCAGTTTACATGGGGTTTATTTAAGTTAGACCAAACCTCAGGGGAGATGAGTGTAATTATTACTATAGACAGTTAATCGGTTTTTTTATTAATATTAGCAAGTTCAGTGAATTTTGACTAATTCCTTATTTGTTAGACAAAAATAAATATCAGAGATACTAGATGTAATTTTTCAAAATTACGGAGGGTCTACGTATAATTAAATCAAATCTAAAAAAAAAAAGGAATGTAACTGTCCCATATATGTATGAAGGACTTTGCACGAGCTATGTAAAAAGTACTTTTCAGTTTTTGAGTTCAGAAAAACACTTTTGAGGTGTTTGGAATGCTACCTTCTATTTTTGACTGCTATAAAAAGCACTTGAGCCAAAAGTTAGAAGCACCCCTTCTAATTTACTTCCCTCAATATAATAATCTTATTTCAATTTTATCCATTTAATTCATTTTTAAAATTGCTTACCTAAAGTTGATGTTAGATCTTTAAATAATTTGAATAATTTATCACTAACAAAATTTATAATTTTACATATTTAATATTTTAAAAATCTTATATTTAATTTTCTATATTATTGGATACATTCCTATATCATAAAAAAATATAAATTAAATTGCTATTGATTAATTAAAAATATATTTTTTGACAATCATATAAGGTTATTTATTGTGCATGAATGAACAATTGTATTACATACATAGTGGAAACATTATTAAATTAAATATTCGGTTCTTCCATTAGTATTTTAAAAATTATAAATGACAAATATTTATAAATTTAAATATGAGATGTACTAATTGCAATAAAGTTTATTATTTTTTGAGAAAAACATATTATTATCAAAAGACAAGTGCAAATATTAAATAAATATAGTATCTTTTTAACGCATACGGACAAAACGGTCTTTAACCAATTAAATTTATTTTAAAAGTGATTTTTGTAAACACTATCTAATTTAAATTTTATCTACTTTTTATTTTTTCTACAAGCATTATCAACTTTTAATTTGCCAAAAAAATTCTAACTTTTTCTACTAAAATCACTTTTTTAAAAAATAAAAGCTTTCGCAAACACGACTAAAGCCAATATAGCCCCTTGTGCTGAGAGGCTGGAAACACCTTCCAAACAACCAACAGCACATTTGGCAAGTTCATGGGCCACAACATTACAAGAATGTTTAATCACACTAAAGCTACAAGATCGAAAAGAAGCTAAACCAAGAATATATAGCAGAGACAATAGGGCCAATGTAAGACATATCCGGCGAAGATGAGCGGATATTTGCAATTAAGTTTGCACAATCACTCTCAAGAATAATGGAACTGCAGCAGAAACGAGTTGCTAGCAGCATGGCATGTCTTGCTGCCAACGCTTCCACCTGCTTCCCATCAGCACTCCTCGGAACTCACTGAGTTAACCATGCAACCATGGGTCAAAGACTTGGCCGATATCCTATAATACAACTGCGTATCCAGATCGGCCAGTGCAACACAAGCGATGACTCCATAACCCATTTGCTTGCCACCATAGAAGATATAGCTCCATCGCAGTTGATTTTGATGCAAGTGGGGGGGGGGGGGGAAAAAATTGCCTAGCAAAACAGATAAGTTGATCAGGCAATAGGAACTTCTGAATTTACAGTTTCTGCTCCACCAAATCCACCAGGTTTGTTGATATTGATTGCAACATTTTGACATGATTGTTGGTGCATTTAAGTAAAAGATGCATTCCTGACAAAATGCAAAACTTCAAGGTGCATAACGGAGTGGGCCGATCCAGGACCAGTACGAACTAGTTCAGAAAATTTCTACCTAAGACTGACCTAGCCTTGTTCATGGTCCACCAACAAATGGTCTAAGTCCAGTCCCAATTCATAGACCAGATCGAAGTCCAAATCAGGCCAAGTTGGGCCTATTTTACTTTTTGTTTTCTTATTTGGGTTGAGCCCAAACCCTACTTTTATTGTCTAGGCTCAACGCAAGCTATTAAGAAATAATTAAAAAGAAAAGGTGGTTTGATCGGGGTTCAGCCCATGGTACATTTTAAATGCAACAGTCACAAATGTGACCGTTGGAGTAATGCAGCCAAACGGCTGTATTTTCCCCCTCTTGTCTATAAATATTGACCTCACTATTAGGGAAAAAGAAAATTTTAGTATATTAACTTTGTCTCGATTCAATTTTGGTATATTAACTTGGACAATATTAATTTTAGTCCATTATCTTTCAATTTCGCGTAAATCTGGTCCATCAGTCTATTTTATGATAATTTTCTCTTTTAAAAGAAATAGTTCAATACTCCATTTTCATGCTCTTAAAACGGCCCAACATGCTTCCGAAATAAAAACTCCATAAATTTATACATTGCTTTGACCGCTCTGTTTTCGGGTATTTCAAGTCATCGATTTTATGAACTTCCTCCAACCACACTACCGCAACAAATGGTTCGCAGGCATTTGACTCCTTCAGTAGCAAAACAGCATAGCCCTATTTCGTTTCCTACCTTAGGGCGTAAAAGGGACTTTAATATAGGGATTTAATAGAATTTTCGACAAACAGGTTGAACAGAAGCCTAACTTTTATTGAAAAAAATATATAGAATATTACATAGATTTTATTCCTCCATTGAAGGAGAATATTGTTTAGCCTCTCACATGATAGAGGACTTGACTCATTGGAAAAACCCCCATAAGCTGAAAGATTAAAACACTACAAATGATTGGAAAGACTCAGAATTCTAGTGCTCTGAAGAGTAGGAGAAGTTTTCTAGTGATCCACATTTGCTTCATTGCATCCTTATTTATAGGCATCTGCGAACTTCAAATTCGGAGTCCAAATGTTTTTGATGACTTCATTGTGTTCATCATCATCTTGTCACTTTCGATTGACGTTACTGTGTTCGTCATTGCCGCGTCCTTTTCAACTGTTGGTCATAATGGCTTGTCGACCATGTGATTGCTAGCTGGCTTTCCTATTTTGCTGATTGTTGGCCTTTGTCGTTTTTTACCGACAGTCCCATCCTTGATTTTTTATATTCTTTAACTTTTACTTCTTTTTATAAAAGTTTTTCTTTTTTTCTTGTCCTAATTTGGTTCGGATTTATTTTATGTGACCCAAATTTTTGTTTCAGGGCTTCTCTTATTTTTTACAGCAAGGGCATAAATGGTTATGCCAGTGCGCAACATGCAACATGGTGCACGTCTTCATTCGCTGGTAGCTTATTTTTCGAGATCAACATTCTTTTCTTTTCGAATAAGCTCTCTGCAAACTCAGTGCTTTTTCTTGTCATGGAATTTAACAGGAACAATCCATTCACTTTGTTGGAGAAAAATTTGAATGGATATTTAACCTTGTCTATTTCAGTGAGACAGAGCCATAATCCTCAAGCTCTTCTAGTAGAGATATTGTCTTCACTAACGGCTGATATCAGAGGAGCTTCTCCTGAGACAGCTTTGATTTTATTGAAAGCCACCATATCTGGTCTCTACAACTTCATAAAATGAAATACTAGATGAGACCCTTTCTTGCCATTTTTGGAGCAACTGATATGAATTTTATCTCCAAAACGTCGCCTCTTTTTAAGTGGGGGTTATTTTGCCACAAATCAAAACCGTCGCACTGATCTACTCCACAAGTTTTGAAATTTTTTAAAAATTTGGTGACATAGTATGAACTGAAGTAAGAGCTCCAAAATTATACCATTCTCTGACATCCTCTGGTTTGGACCCTTCTAACATCCAGACCTAATTATATTTTTTGAATGTTTCGATAATGATCTTGCCTTGACTCACTCCTTTGAGGGAAATTAGTTTTTCCCAAATGCGCTGGTAGTCCTGCCAAGTAGAAAAAGATATCAATTTATTAGTATAACCTTAGAAGTGTATGTCATTGGCCTAAGGCTAACATCTCCCTCTTTAACCCCTAGAGGTATTGGGTTGACTTGAATTCTCAAGATTTTGCACTTCCTGCGACTCAATTGTTGCCGTTTCACCAAAGCCCGAGGATGGCCTTGTGCAATTGGTAATTGAATCCGACGCTACAGGCCTAAAGCCCTGTACTCTAAAGGCATGTTTAGGGTCATACTCTCTCAACTCGTGAGTCATCCCCGAACGTGATGCCTTTCAAATTGTTTCTCGTAAATCATTCCATAGCATGGTAGATGCTAATAAAAAACTCCTTATTGCAATTTGAAATGTGTCTAGATCAGCTCTTTGAATTTGTTCGGCAACTTGGGCACTCACTGCTAGCTGCCCGAACTTCTTGTCAAACTCCTCAGGTTTTCTCGGAGGTGCCTGAGCCTCAGCATAATAGAGTTTGCTTCAGATGTCTCCATCTCTTGTCAGGAAATTTGCAAGAACATGAGATTTTATAACGATAATATTATAACAATAATATTAGCATCCAGCTAGCCATCTAATAATATGAGTTTTCTCTATCTTTGATTATAATTTATTTTTTCGGGAATCCTTAATATTAGTATTATCAACTTTAAAGTAAATTCTTTAGCAAGTAAAAATAAATGTCATTTTTTAAAAGCCTTCTAAACTGTAAAGAATTCTTTCTCGGTAATGTGCCAAACTTTGGCTTGTTGTTCTGAGAATAACCCTTCTGTATATCTACAAGGTTCTTCCAAGCTGTCTTCTTCATGAGCGCTGCTACCCATCTATAGTCATTGGCGTCTTTGTAGACTACCAATTCATCCTCGTCCTGTTGTATAGTAAGCTTTGGCAAGTTACTGTAAACCTGTTAAAGCTCACAAACCCTTTTGTGTGGATTTCTTCCCATTTTCACTTTGAACTTTCTGTTTCTTTCAGAAATGGTAAAAAATCCTTTCTGTATCTTGCAAGATCCTTAATGAAGATACCTGCAAAATTAATAACTCCCAAGAAGCTTTGCAAATGCTTCTTGTCCTTGAGTACGTTTGGGAAATTGCGGATTTTTTCCATAATGTGGTCCTATAACTCAATTCTTATTTCGTCAATAAGAACTCCTAAAAATTCAATTTTATTCACAACAATAGTAGCTTTCTTTTCATAAAGTACTAAACCTTCTTTATGGCATGCATCAGAAAATATTTCAAGATGTTTAATATGTTTTTTCATATTATTACATGCAATCAGTATGTCGTCAATATAGACAAAAATGAATTCGAACTAATCTTTAAAAAGATTATACATTTTTCTTTGAAATATCTGGGGTGCATTAGTTAAACTCATTGGAAGCACATTCCAGACATATTGTCCCTGTGTCGTGGAGAATGCAGTAAATTTCTTTGATTCACTCTTCATTTTAATCTGATAAAAACCAGATTTGCAATCAAATTTAAAAAATACTTTTTCTCCTTTAATGCATTCAATTAAGTGTTCTCTACTAGGAATGCAATAACCATCAAATTCTAATATTTTATTAATATCTTAATAGTTAACTACCAACCTGGGTTTACCTATATTTATCTCACCATGATTTCTTACCAGAAAACCAAGGCTACTATATGTAGAGACTCCAGGTTCGATGAGTTCAAGATTGATATGCTCTTGGATAATCATCTGCATATCCTTCTTGTCCTCCATGTTTATTTAGATGGATTTTTATCGAACGTACTCGTACTTGCATTCTTCTTTGACTTTCAGACTAGCCTCGATCCGGTTCCTATCCCACCCAGGCCAGAGGGTTTTTACTAAAGTTCGTCTGGATGAGTCTCTTGATGTTTTCAAGAGAAAGCTTGCTTTCCTCGCTAATTTTTCTAGCAATTTTATTTCCTACAGTGCTTCCTTAAGGTTCCTAATTTCCTCCTCGGATTCCTTGTAGAAGTTACGCTATCGATGAGTCCCTATTGCCTGAAAGACAAAAGAATCTTATCAAATTTCCTCTTATCATGCGTTTTTGGATGAGTTAATCTGGCATAAAAATCACCACATTTGCTGCAAAAATTTATATGCATTATTCAATGAAATGCCTTTTCTCTTCTTAAAACCTGTATTTCACTACCATAATTAGTAGTAAAAATTAACAGATTCCTTTAATTATCCTGCATATAATCTTACAAATATTTGAATGAAATTGTTACCAGCCAAGATATCGACACCTTTATCATGAAAGTAAATAGGAGGTGTTTTTACCCTGAACTAGGGTGATCTAGATGCTTCTCCACTCATAATCTTGAAGCTTCTCGTATTCCCTTATTAATATTAGGATTTTCTGTGAAAAATCCCTACCTGAAATAACGGGTAAGGTTTCCCTTGCTTCCTTGGGGAAAACTCCAGGTTTCGCCGTGCAAGTCCTTGACCCTGATCAATATAAGCTGCAAAATATTCTGTCTTATATTGATCATACAATATACCAACAGATATATATATATATATATAGAAAAGGGACTTGTCATTCGATCTTTATAGTAACACCATCAAGATTGAATTCCATTTCATTACCTTTTCTTCCCGATAGTGATATAGTATTGACCATGGGTGGCCCAATCTTTACGACGTAGGCTAGAAATGGATAAAGTGGTCCGTGACCTGAGGAATGTAAATAGCCAACCACGTAATACGAACGTGACCTACTACTTAGAACATTCAACCAACCACGAGCACGAGTAAACTAATCCACACAACGACACACTTGGGTCGAGCACGAATTGGGGGCTTTGTGAATTTGAATCACCAATCTAATAGACTAGATTGACAAAGCAAATGTTTCACCAAAGCTAAAACAAGTATATGACTCTCCAAAATAAGAGAATATTTTATAAACTTAGATCAATTCTTAAATATTTCGATTATATCCCGCATGCATCGCTGGTATGTGCCTTTTATAGGCCTAAAACACTTCCAAATTAACGTTTCATATCCCCAAGTGACTCTTGGTGGACGTACATTCAATACTTGGTCAAAAATAACTAAAAACTAAGCATTCTTCTTGGTAAAAAACGAGTAAAACCCATGCATGACCATGTGAATCTGAAAATTGGTGTATACATGCACTTTGAATGTAGTTGGAAGGTCTCTTTTGACCACATGGCTGCACTTGGACGAGTTGGGCTCCTATTGTGGGCTTCCTTGGGCTTGAATTAATGAAATTAAGCTCACATGTTGGGGCTCCGATTGTGACTTGGTCCCATTAGTAAAGTCTAAGTTGGATTGGGCTTGAATTACTTCTTGCATTCACTTCAACCTTTTTCTTGTCATTGGCCCACTTTCAATGGTTAAATCTTGATCCATTGGATCTTGAATTTCTTTTGCTTGTTGGACGCCCTCGGTGTTCCTATCATCCTCCCCTTCTTGAAAAGGAGTCGTCCTCGACTCTTCATTATCTGCATCATAAAAAGGAGAAAGATCAGAAACATTAAAAGTAGCACTTACTCCATACTGACCAGGTAAATCAAGTTTGTAAGAATTGTCATTAATTCTTTTAAGGACTTGGAATGGTCCATCCCCTCTTGGCATGAGCTTGGACTTCCTTTTGTCCGAAAACCTCTTTTTTCTAAGATGCAACCATACTAAGTCTCCCAGTTCAAAGATAACTCGTTTCCTTCCCTTGTTCGCTCGGTTCATGTACTGTTGAGTCATCCTCTCAATATTACTTTTGACCTTTTCATGGATTTTCTTGACAAATTCAGCACATTTCTTTCCATCCATATTTATTCTCTCCCTATTGTAAGCAAACTCAACATATGGCAGACACTCTTCCCAACTCCTTAAGTTCTTCTTCACAATTGTTCTCAACAATGTCGAAAGTGTCATATTGACCACCTCAGTTTGCCCATAAGTTTGCGGATGGCAAGCAGTAGAGAAAAGCAACTTAGTTTCAAGCTTGCCCCACAAAGTTTTCCAAAAGTAGCTAAGGAACTTGGCATTTCGATCGGACACTATAGTCCTTGGCATACCATGAAGCCTCACAATTTCCTGAAAGAAAAGATTAGCAATATTAGAGGCATCATCAACTTTATGGCATGCTATAAAGTGTGCCACTTTGGAAAACCTGTCTACAACAACAAAAATAGAATCTCTCCCCCTCTTAGACCTAGGTAATCCTAAAACAAAGTCCATTGAAATATCTTCCCAAGGTACACTAGGAATAGAGAGGGGCATGTACAATCCATGGGGATTAAGCTTTGACTTTGCCTTATGACAAACTATGCATTTTCCCACAAACTTGTCAATATCTCTACGCATCTTTGGCCAATAAAAGTGTTCGCTCAAGACTCCCAAAGTCTTAGAAACACCAAAGTGACCCATCAAACCCCCAGAATGTGCTTCCTTTAACAATAAATAACGAACAGAACAATTAGAAACACAAAACTGGTTGGCTCGAAATAAAAATCCATCGTGCAAATAGAATTTATCCCATCCAATGCTTGGGCTACAATTTCCAAACACTTTACCAAAATCAACATCATTAGCATATAAATCTTTGATGAGCACAAAACCAAGAATTTTAGCATCCATTATTGAAAGTAAAACATACCTTCTTGAAAGTGCATCAGCAACAATGTTCTGCTTACCTTTCTTGTGCTTGATCACATATGGAAATGACTCAATAAACTCTACCCACTTTGCATGTCGACGGCTAAGCTTGCTTTGACTTTTAATATACTTGAGTGCTTCATGATCAGAATGTATTACAAACTCTTTTGGCCACAAATAATATTGTCAAGTTTCCAATACTCTAACCAATGCATAAAGCTCCTTGTCATATGTAGGGTAGTTAAGTGTTGGCCCACTTAGTTTCTCACTGAAATATGCAACCGGCCTACCTTCTTGCATAAGAACTCCTCCTATGCCAATCCCACTTGCATCACATTCAATTTCAAAAGTCTTACCAAAGTCGAGAAGGGCTAGCAAAGGTGCATGGGTAAGGTTCTCTGACATGCAATTAGAATTTATGGCGTATTATTTCTGACATGCCTTCATATCTACCAATAACAGGTAGCTGCAAATGATATAAGTCAACACAAGGGATAAATTTTTCTTTGTTAGTGATGTCAAATATAACTTGTATTTCTTTCCAACCTTCAGGACATCTAAGTTTTACGTTATCTACCCTAATCTCTTGAGAAATTAAAGTTTTTAATAACTCTTTCTCCTTTCCTTTGTAGCTTGTAATCCTATCTTTTGAAAAGGAAATCCTGCTATTAAACTCAGCTCTAGAGCTAAGTGTTCGACTAAAATTAAGTGATCTTTTATAACAATATCGATACCACCTATTCCAGGTACCTAATCGGATCTGGTGTCATAACCTTAGCAAATTCTTTGAATATTCTAGGAATCTCAATATACACTTTTCTAAAAAAGAAATCTGAATGATGCGTATTGGAAAGGGCATATGCAATTCTATAAGTTATAGAATATGATCTATTTCCTTCTTTCATTAGATCTTTCCTTTTGAAATCTTGATGAAGGGTTAAAACTCTACTGAAAGCTTGGTCTACTAGGTTGTATGCAATCCTAGGATGAATATCAAACATCAATTTCTCCTGCATACAGATTACCTATCATTGTTTCGAGACAGCCATCTCTTAGGTTATTGATTCTTCTATCCATTATAGATAAATATATTTTTGAATCGATTTGTTCCTTAAAAGTTGTTTTTATTACCACTTCAATAGTTCCTATTTGGATCCATTTCATAGTAACAGCTACTTCTTCTCTAAGCTTACTTAATTCTTTAAGAATTTCTTCTTTAGGAATCAATTGCATCTCCATCACATTACCAGTAAGTTCCATAGGTATAGCAAACTCACCTGAACTTACTTTGTAGATTATGTGATGCTTCCTTTAGTTCAGTCCTATCTGGTTCATTGTTTTGTTTGACACCGTCATTCTGAAAAAGAATCCTGACAGGCTTTCGGAGGTCTGAAAGCTATCTCCCTCGTTGTAGTTATTCTGACTCGGTTGAAGATCCATCCGAATCAATCTCCATTTCCTCCTCATAGACACTTTCGTCTAATGGAAGATCTTCGATTTGGTAGATGGGTACCATATCGCCATAGTATACTACATCTAGAATATCATCTGTGGCTTCGAATTTTCTCAATTCACCACATTTTTTCAGGCAATCGGGAGATATATGTCCTCTTGCTCCTCAAGTACAGCTATTGTAGTCTTTGAAATTTTCATTGGCTCGAGTATGGGCCCATCTGAGAGTTCTTCTTGTAAGGGCTCTTCCAGTGAATCTTGCATCTGTTCGTCTAGATCCTTGGGATGAAGCCCTTGTTGGTCCTATTTTCTATCCAGATTTGTTGCTTTTGACTTGGACCACTATGATCTTCGTTGGGAAAAGGTTCTGCTGAACTCCTAAGGTAGGAGCACTATTTTGCTTTCTCCTTTTCCTCAGCTCGTTCGATTCTCCTATAATAGTTGGAAAATCATTGTTATTACATTAGCGAAGAGTTTGTTTAATTTTACCTCTCAGTCTTTTCATGTTTTTCTGGATAGATGCTTGATAACACCAATCCTTCAGTTTGTCTTTAAGAAAAGACATTCTTCTTGCAACTGAATCCTGCTGTCCTTCAGGTACTTTGTATAACTGGATCAACATTTTCCTCCATGAACTGCATATTTTTGCAAAGAACATTAGAGCTGCTACTTCCATTGCTACTCGACTCTGGAAGAAGTACTTACGAAACCAATAGATATATTCGTCCACTTCTCAAATACTTCTTAATTCAAGGCTGAAGAGAGCTCATGTATTTTCTTTAGCTTTTTCTGCTCTACTTCCTTCGAAGTAACCATCTCTAATGAAGTGTATCTTAATAAACCTTCCTAGCTTGTCTGCTATCGTGCCTTTTGAATCTCCGGGAAGGATACTGGTTTTGATTATCTTCTGGGGTATTATCCCATCCGATCTTCACAGAACCTTCCAAACTTAACTCCACCAGTTTTATGAAGTTTTCTTTGTTGAGTTGTAAGGTAGTTGTTGCTATCTTAATGACTGCAACCCATTCATCTATCAATATTTCTGTATGTTAGAAATCGATAACATCCAGATTAAGTATGGCGCCATATGGATGCAAGGGCTGGAGCATTGTGCTCGCCCAATGTGTATTTTTAGGCACTCTTCTTGGATTCCTTCCTGGATTTTCTTTTAGCCTGGTTCCCACGAACGTTGGAGTGGCATTAGTGTGGAAATCCGTACTTTCTCTCATTGAATGATCATGTGAATGATAATTTGAACATGTGCTTCACTCCAGCGGTAGTAGTACTGGAGTAATTTCATTGGTTTGGATATTGACTAAATCCACAATCGCGAGTTGGGAAAAGGATTCTGTCACTTCTTGTAGATCGGTTAGATCTGCTCTTGCTAGCCCCATTTTTATAGATTTGATAGATGTGATAATCAGATCTTTTCTGGACTTTGACTTTGGAATCTCCATGGCCTTCGCCTTTTAGTGTAGAAGAGGTACTATTCCAAGAGCGTCCCTGATTCGCTCTTGTCTGAATTTTGATGTCTCAGGGTTCTCCCTTTGGTTTCTCTTTAGATCTGTAATTTTTTACTTCATATCTGTAAGATCCTTGTGTATATCGGGAAGGATCTTAAGGATCTCATCCACCTTCTGGCTTAAGGTTTCTATTTTCATAGGTGTATGAATTAACCTATGTCCATAGTCTTGAACTTTCTTTTGTATCTCCCTTAGATCTTTGGAGATCTTTTATGTATCCGGCTCGAGTTCTTTCTACTCAGTTCCTTTAATCATAATTTTTAGAACTGTAATTATGTAGGAATTTACCCGTTCCGCTTCTCTTGATTGGGATTCTACCATGAACTTCAGTAGAGTGTAAACGCCTCATCGTGTTTCCTGGTAGTACTTGTCGAACTTTAAAATTTCTCAGCCATTCATGTTCTTTTTCCGACGTGAGAAGTTTTGGATCGATCCTCTTGGGACCGTTGTAACATTTGTTAAGAATTTCCGTGAGAAATCCCTTCTCTGTATTTCCAAAATCTAGAAATATTTTCTATTTTCATTATAATTCGAACTTTCGTTCAGTTTTATTTTCTATCAAAGAGTCTCCTCCATTAGTGGATAAATAATATCAAAATGTACTGTAGTCATATATTTTTTCAATAAACCTAGGCTCTAATACCATTGTAGACGAGCATAGATGATATATTAATTTTCTAGTGTAAATGGACTATAATAGCTCTTTAAAATCTGAACAAGGGTAAAATTGTCCAAAAATCCGTCTGTGGTCCTAATTTAAGAGATTCTGCAAGTTACTAGACTAATTTGAAAATGCATAAACATAATGGACTAAAATTGAACGCGGAAAAACTTAATGGACCAAAATAATCTTTGGTCCTTATATTATATTATCTTGACCAAAATCTCTCTTTTTTTCTCTCAATTCTTTCAACTTATGATTGTAAGTGGCAACTACAATCGTAAAAGGTTGTGAATTTGAATCTTATGAATATAGGTATCTATTTTGTAATAATTTTTATTTATTTAATATATTATTACTTTAAATTATTTATATATTAAATAATATAATGAATCGAATATATAAATGTTGTGGGCCTATTTAATTAGGTAGAGCAAGAGGCTAATATTAAGCCACTGAGCAGGCCCATTGCATGGCTTTAAAAGGTTAGAATTATACGTATGACTCTTGTCCTTTTTAAAATTATAAATATATCTCTTATAAGAACATCAATATGATATATTTGAGGAGATGTTAATTTTATCAACTGAATAGAAGGCATATTTCTAATTGCAACTAATATTTTAGGATGTACTTATAATTTTATAAATAATAATATGTAATTAAATTTAATATCAAAAAATACCAATACAATTTATTTTAATTTAATTTATCATATCATTCAATATATTTAAAAGATAAGATATAGTTAATTCAATATATATTAATTTTAAATTAAAATAAATGAATAATAAACTATGTTAAAAAGGATTTATGTACGCTTATATTTTTGCAAACTTAGACCCATTTTTTGAGAATTCACATTTTTAAATACACAAAAATTCGATTTTAGTCTATTCTTTTTTAATGGTAGGATGAGTAAATTAAATAACATAGTGAAAAATTGAAAACTTATTACCTCTAATTGTTATTATTATTATTTTTTTTTATAAGTACAATTTGAAAACTTTTTTGTTACCTCTTATTGATATTAGCAAAAACAATTTGAAAACAAATATATATTTACACTCGATTGATTTATTACTGACCTATTGCAAGTCAAATAAATCTTTTATAATCAAATTAATCTTATACATCTTCACATGATAATGCATGTGAAGTGTATATCTTCACCCTTAGGAGTATTTATAATTTTTCAAATAACAAGGAGGTATTTGTAATTATGCCAAGTTTTAGGAGAAGTAATTGCACCTTACCCTTTATTATATAATAAAAAGTGACTAGATATATTTTTGATCCCATAACTTAGTCTATTTGATATTTTCGTCTTTTAACTTTTTAAGGTAACATTTTATCCTTTATCTTTTTTATTTTTGTAATTTTAATCTCTTTTTTTCTACTAGAGTTCGCCTCCAGCACCCGAGAATGACAAAAATGAGCCAATAAGAACAGTAACAAATTTTAAAAAGCCATGTGAGATGCAAATGCATTTTTCAATGAGAAGAGTGAACTCCGGAGAAAACAAAAAAGGACTAAGATCGCGAAAATTAAAAGGTGTTGGACAAAAATGCTACCATATAAACTTAAAAGACAAAATTAAGCCAATAGGAATAATAGCCTAATTTAAAAGATCAAGAGAAATTCACATGTATTTTCTCCACGAGAAGGGTGAACTCCGGCCAAAAAAAAAAAAAGACACAAAAATAGCAAAAATTAAAAGGACCAAAATTTTACCTTAGACAATTAAAGGACAAAAATGAACCAATAGGAACAAAAACTCCAATTCTAAAAGGTCACATGAGATGCACATATATTTTTCGAAGAGAAAGGTGAGCACCGGCGGGAAAAAGAAAAGAACTATAATCGCAAAAAAAAAAAAAAATACAATACCAAAATGCTACTCTATAAAGTTAAAAGAAAAAAATGAGCCAATAGAAACAGCTGCTCCAATTTTAAAAGGTCAACTGATATACACATACATTTTTCCATCTAGAAGGATGAACTCCAGCAAAAAAAAAAAAAAAGAGTTAAAATTACAAAAACAAAAAAAAAAAAGAAAAAGTAGGACCAAAATGCCGCTTTAAAAAAATAAGAAAAATAAAAAAACCAAATAATATAAATTACAGGACCAAAAATAAATTTTAACCAATAATAAACATATTCTTGGGTGTAAAAAACAATGAAAGTTCTATAAGCTAGGCCTGTAGCTGCAAGATAAAACCTAATTATCCATAAATCGTACTCAAGAAAATTAATTCTGTGGGCCAATTTATTATCCTTGGCCGGAAAAAAGAGGCTCAAGTTCAATGTGCCTGACCTATAAGTAATTAATGTTGATTTTTTTTTGAAAGATAATTAATGTTGAAATTAAACTAGTAAATAAGTGTCATAACGTTATAAACTTAGGTTTATTCTGTGTTTAATTTTATTTTTAACTTGTTTTGATGCGTTTTGTGGAGATGAAAAAAGAAAAATAAAGATAAATAAGTATGTGTTAGAGATAGTGTGTATGTTTGGATTTATTTTTGGAGATAATATATAATAAGTATGGTATGTTTCATGTTATTTAGTAGGAGACAAAAACTACTGTTCATTGTCAAATCATGTCTCTTTTATATCTATTTATATATATATATATATGTATGAGTATGTATATAATTTTTTTAGTTGTAGGGCCTATAATTAGTGTAGACTTATTTTGACAAAAAACAAATGATGCATTGTTTCAAAACATCTAAAAACACCATCAAAACTTCCAAAACAAACCAATGCAAACATTGTCCATATTTTGACCCATCTCGGAAATGAAGCAAAACTGAAACCAAACATTATGATATTATTTTCATTGCATTTTGTGCGAGCAAGGTGTGTAGACAGGTCAATTCTTGGATTTGAAGGAAGAATTTGGAGAAATGATTTCGAATGACTCCATTTGAAAAGAATTTAAAATTTATCCATATTTATCAAAACTTAATTCAAAATTAAAATAAAATAATTTAAAATTCTTTACATTTAAAATTATTCAAACATATCCGAAGAATATGTTATGAATTTTAAATCCTTTAATTCAAATACAATCTAAAGGTTCAACGCTGTGGATATTCGAAAACGGTGTAAATTGCAATTAATCCCATTCATCATTGTTTAACATTAATTTATTCAAATAATTTTGAAAATATCTCAATTAGAAAAAGAAAAAAAAACTAAAATTTTTATTAATTATTTACATTAATTTAGTTTTGAGTAAAAATTATTTTAGTACCCGGGTTTTAATATTATTGTTAAGTTGATACATAAATATTGCAAATAATATAATTGATACCAGAGTTTTTCTATAAATATTGAATTGATACATGAATTTTTATAAATGCCCCAATTGATACTTGAGTATTTAGATAAAAGTCAAATAAATGCAACTCTATTTAGGTTATTTTATAATGAAAAATATTACCCTTTTAATCTAACTTATTATATATATATATATATATATTTATAGCACAGCATAGTCCTATGATTAAATAAAATACACTATTGTAACAATTTAAATGATAATAATTCATAAATTAGTTTAGTATATAAGAATATTTATTCAATAATTAAAATTAATTTTTGATAGATTGGGTAGGAAGTGATGTTTTTAAAAATAAAAGTTAAAGATACTTTAAGCAAAAAGTAATATTTTGGATTTATTTTCTAAAATATTATAATATAAGAAAATAAATATATTAAGACAATAAAACATAAAGAAATAATTTTACCAATTTTTCCTTAAGTTGTAATTTTTGTAAATTAAATATAAAATCTAATCTCCTATATCTATTTTTTTATTTTTATAATAACTATCTACCTTATTAAGATGACTTTCCTTTTATTTATTGTTTTAAATTATGAACTTTTGAACTTCTCAAGTACCAATTCAAATATTTGTAAAATTCACGTACCAATTTGATATTTATTAAAAAATTCGGGTATCAATTAGATCATGTATTAGAACTCATGTATTAATTTGATAATAACACCAAAACATAGGTACCAAATTAATTTTTACTCATATAGTTTTTATCTTTCCCTTTTTATACCTTGTTTATTAATATTTTCTGTTTTGAAATGATTCTTTTTATCTTAAAATATAGTCTTTTTCTCTCTATTATATTTTTAAAAAAATGTGTTGATTTTCACTTTATAATAAAGATAAAAAAAACAAATAAATACACACAATCAAGACTTTAGTAAAAAACATTAATTACTTATAAAGCGGGGTTTGAATCTATGATCTCTAACATCATGGAGTCTCAGCTTCGCTAACTAAATTAGACCTCATTAATAATTTTTTTAATTTTTTTTAATTTCAAAAAAATGGTATGGGCTGTCCCATACCAATTTCTAAAGTTCGGGCTAGTTTACTGTGCAAACTACCCGATAGGTTACCTTTCTTTTTTCCAAAACAATTAATTGAAGGCAAAAAAGAAAAGAAAAAAAAAAACCTGTATTTGATTTCTTGAGGCACAACTTCTGCACTTGTGCCTATTGACGGGTTGATAACCCGTCAAAATTTCCACCTTACAATTATAGCAGTAGTGGAATCAAGTTGAATTCTAAAAGAATTAAGGGCTGATTTCTTGATTTGGATTATGGTAACCAAAAAGGGGATTTGAGGTCAACTAACTAATTAGTCTAAATTAAATTAAAATCAATAATAAATAACTAGAGTAGAGTAAATTATTCAAGAAAGATGAATTTTAATCCAAAACTACAAAAAGTAATGTGGGATTTGAGCGGGTTTAGAAACGATTTTTTTTTTTTGGAACGAGAAATTACTAGTTGGACACTGTTGGACCGAACTTTAGAAAAATCATGGAACGGGGGCCCTTCTATCGTATTAGATGGTGCTCCTAATTATTTGGAACAAATGGGCCAGAATCGATTCTAATTAGTAAGGACTTTTGTACCACTTATTCATATATTGTTCCTAAATACGTCTGACTGTAAAAAATATAAATTATTATTTTGGAACACTCTTTTTCTATTTGGAGTGTTTTTTTTTTTTTTTTGAAAAGGTCATTGTAATACTATGTACATATATTTAAATGTAAGAAAGACGAATGTTCCAACTCATTTAGAAATATATTTTAGTATGATTTTTGTATGCCCAAGTGATATATTTTGAAATGGGCTTGGGAACACAATTTGAACCTCCCATTATAATATACTTCAGAACGGTTTTATCCTTTATTTGGAATACATATTTGGAACTGTTGTAGGATGTTTTGGAATGATTTTTGCACCACTATTTACTACAAGATTTAATACATTTTTTCGAACGACTCAATCGATATTTAGTCATTAAATTTGGAATAGTATTTGTTTTGTTTAAACACATTCACAAATCATGCAAAAGCCTGTTTCTAATTTATATATTGATTATTTTCTTAATTTTGAAATAATAATTTTATAATTTAATTAATTAGTAAAATTAATTCTTTTATTTTATTTTGATTAATTGAATGAATATTGAATTATGAAATGCAATTAATATTAAAAATAAATAATTATGAAAAAATATTATATCAATTTAAATTATACGTGTATAAATATAAATAATCTTAATCTACACCCCGCCCCCCAATCAGCATGGTCTGTCTCGTCGTGGTCTGGGGTACAGGGGTCCATCGGAGACTGTGATGGCCGTTACTCGAGGTGCTGGGCTATGGGCCAATAGTTTATGCGATGGCCTGCATCGACTTCATCATACTCATCATGTCAACAATCATCTTCTCCATCCGGACCATCCGATCCTCCATGTTCGGGCGTGACGGTGGTGACAGTGATGTGTAGGTCCGGCTTCCATCCGGACCATCCGATCCTCCATGTTCGGGCGTGACGGTGGTGACAGTGATGTGTAGGTTCAGCTCAAGGAGTGGGGCTCAGGACCAAAGGCCGAATACAAAACCCTTGTTTTTGCCCCCAACCGTAGAGTATCCTGGCCATAGGCTGGTGATCCTCCAATAGCTTTTGAAATGTCTCCTGCAAAACAAATGAAAATATTAGATTAAAAAAATTAAACAAATAAACTATTTTAAATAATTATTACTTACTACCAACTCTACTGCCCTCAGACTGTTCCAGCTGGTGTCAGTCTTCTTCTTGTAGCATCTGGACCGAGTGCATTTTTTGCCATAAATTATGTTGGAATGCTTCTTGGAACGGTCAAATTGAAATAATCATTTCAATGTTTGAGGCCATATCTAATAAACTTGTGGAATGAGTATTGGAATGGAAAAATTGAAAAAATTCGTTCCTATTGAATTTCACCAAAATACCGTACAGTTTGGAACAATTTGTATAATCATATTGTTTCAATTCATAACAGTTCCAAAAATTATTTGAAATACAATATCTAATTTATTTATAGAACGGGTACTGGAATGATAATTTTGAAAAAATGGTTCCTATTGCAATTAGTTTGGAACGGTTTTTGTAATCATATTATTTGCATTCATAATTGTTCCAACATTATTTTAATTTTTAAATATGTATAATTAATAGAATGTAAAACTTAATTTTTTTCATTACAAATAGGAAAGATAAATAAACATTAAACACTTAATCATGGCCTTTTTCAGTCTCATAATCCTAAAAGCTATCTTCTTATCTACATCATCTTCAACATCAGATTCACCATTTGCCAAGCATGATGTACTTGTTCCCTTTTGATGCTCCGCAGAAAGATCAACAACTAGTTGTATACCATTTGAATCATGCAGGTCTTATGGTTGATTGTCTGTAGCAAATTTTGGAGTAGGTATGGGTTCCTCTAGCTGATATGCTACTTCAGCCCATCGAGAGTTATTAATTATTCTTTGAGCCTTAATTTTTCATACACTCACCCAGTCAACTTTGTCTCTCTTCATGTTCCGGTACTCTATATGGTATACTATTACTACTTGTTGCGCCAGGATGAATGATTCATCCTTTTGGTACACCATTTTGAAATTTGCATCAACGAGGCGATAACAAGGAGTATCTTCATACCTCTTATCAGATCAACCTAATGACATTTGAACAAAACAATGTGCATGTCTAGAATAACTGGATAATCTAACTGAATTATCTCTTCAAGTATTCCATAGAAGTCATTGTCCGTGTTTGTATATGATGGGTTTTTCACACGCACCCCATAATTCATAGTTGAGTTTTCTACGTTGTGACGTTCAATATAAAAATTATAATTACCATGAAGTAAGACGAGAACGTCGTCACCTCTGCCCTAGGACCCTAATAATACAACACAACTTGTTATCCGTGTAGTTCAATTTGGGTTTCACCTGCAATTCACACAGTAGAGATAATTGACAAATGATAGTTTCATAGTTGTAACATAATATACGATGGTTGACACTTAGATGTTTGAACCAATCCTTGAATTCAATTGCTACTAGCAGATCAATATTTGGGTCCTTGGAATGGTGGTGCTCGTCGAGTTCATTTCAACAATGGCCTTATTATTTTAAAAGAAAAATACATATGAAATATATATGTTTAAAACTCTCAAGATTTAAAAAAACTATCGCTATACACTTACTTATAGTATGGCGTGACTATTGCACAAGACGTACGTCTCGATTATGTAAAGTTCTGAATTACTGAGCCACTTCTTCTTTGAGGCATCACTTGCTCCACGAGGGTGGTTGAAAATAGACCCTTGGATACGATCATCGTTGCTCATGAGATCGTCATTTCTACGGTGTCTACTTCTCTTGTAAAGAAGGTGCAACTCGAAGTAGTGAGAAGTGAATAGCCTGATTTCTTCAACAATGTATGCCTCCACAGTTAATACCTCGACATGTGCTTTGTTTTTCACAGTCCTCTTCAAATCATGAAAAAATTTATTCGTACGAATATTTATTAAAATATGGATGACAGTAGAACTATTAAAAACAACTACGATTCTCATGTACTTGCCTCTCAAATGGGTACATCCACCTGTATTGCACGGGCCCTCCCACGTGCGCCTCACATGGCAAGTGAACAATGAAGACACCATTGAGCTGAAGAAAACTAGAGGAAATACTTTTATGTGGTTGCACAAGATGACCGCGACACTACCTTCCAATATTTGTAGCTTGTTGACATTTACCGTGGTCAAGCATAAAATTTGGAATAGAAGGCTCACCTCTGTCAACGCACTCCACACATGCTCAGGAAGTATCTCACAGAAAGAAACCAAGATCAACTTCTGCATGAGTGCATGATAATTATGGATCTTCATACCGTGTATCCTCAACTCTTTCATGTTAATGCGATGGGTCAGATTAGATATAAGGAAATATAAGACAACGAATTCATTCACATATCCTCGTTTTTTGGTTCTTTGTTAGGGGATATACAGCTTTAAAAGTCACGTTCGATATCTTTTTGTCCACTTCAAGCTCAACCCATTACATATGATCTTCAGATCCTTCTGTGTATTAAGATTGTCCTTCATTTTCCCCATTATACCTAACACAATAGTGCATATATTGTCAAATGTATTCTTCTCAATGTGCATGACAATAAGATTGTAGGAATGGGTGACCAAAAGTCAATTGGATTGGCTATTTTTCATTCACCGATCTTTATCAAATTATACGAAATTGATGAATACGGTGAGAATTCATCAAGTTGACAGTATATTTTGTTGTGCTTTTCTCTGATATTGAACGAGGTTTCAATGTCACAATAAAATGCCTAGAGACTGAAAGCTTAAACTCGTGGAGTTGGGGTGCACATAGGTTTGGTAGCCATAAAACTAACTCTTGGGGGTCGGTCGAAAACGTTCCAAGTCAAGTATCTCGAGATAGCGCATCAGGGTCCTATAGAGACTTGCACTAGGTACTACAGCCGTGTTTCGTTGGTAGGAAATGTAGGTTATCAGTGCAATTTTAGTGGGTTAGTTGGAAGGTAGTCAATTGACTGAACTGACTCGCAGGAATAGTCATATGGAAGCCTCTTAAGGCTTGGTCGATATAACTGGGATTCCCAATTTTGATAATACGACATTAGTCCTTAGACTTGAAGAATCATGACAGTCACATGCATACAATGACTGTATCATAGATATCGGGAGCGGTGGTTGTGTCGTGAGACATGGTCATTATAAGCTTTATAGAGTGCAGTCAGAGTATGTAGCGAGGGCGGTTAATTCCAAGAAATGATATGTCCCCTATCAGTATATGACAGAGTTCTCCTATGCACTTTGAGATGGTTTAAATTCTAATAGTCCTTGGCTAAAGCGGTTGATCGATCAAGGATAGGTTTCCTAGATGGAATTAGTAGATTAAATGGTCTCGAGTATCAAGCATAGTTTCCTAGTCAAGGATGGGAACCTACGATCAATTCCATGCCCTAGACTAAGACCGGGAGACGATTGACAATAGGACCGTACTCGTATAGATTTAGAGCCTGAATGTTCACACCGCTATTCACCTAGTCTCTAGTGCCATGAACTGTTGCTAGACGGTCACCCATGGTAACGAGCTATTTCTGATTGTGGGGCAATAAAAAATAATTAAGTAAATTAAATTAGTCACACACGCCCAAGTCTGATTGAGGGTGAACCTAAAGAGTCACATCCTACCACTATAACAGGATGTAATTAATTTCAAAAGATTTGGATTAATTTATCATGAGAGAATACGGGATGAAGCTCAACCCAAGTAAATGCACGTTCGAAGTCAGAGGAGGTAAATTCCTAAGGTACATGGTGAGCAGTCACGGGATCGAGGCTAACTCAAAAAAAATAGAAGCAATTTTGCAGTTGAAATCACCTGCCTCAGTGAAGGATGTTTAGAAGCTAACTGGTAAGATCGCAGCTCTAAATCATTTTATTTCTAGATCCACAGACAGAAATTTTTCATTTCTTTAAAATACTGAGAAGAGCTAAAGAATTTAAATGGACCGAGGAATGCGAGCAAGCATTCCAGGAACTCAAAAAATATCTCCGGACGCCACCATTATTACCGAACTCAAAAGCGGGGGATACATTGTACCTATACCTAGCTGTCTCAGAAAACGCAGTTAGCTCCGTGCTAGTAAGAGAAGAAAAGAGAAAACAGAACTCAGTATATTATGTTAGTAAGATGTTGCAAGGAGCAGAGAAACGATATACATCAATCGAGAAATTGGTACTGGCACTCGAGGTCACGGCACGAAAGTTGCGACCGTACTTCCAATCCTATAAAGTCGTCGTGCTTACCAATCAACCCCTCAAGAGCATACTATCTCAGCCTGAAGTGTCAGGATGGCTTGTCAAATGGGCAATTGAGTTGGGAGAATATGACGTCGATTACCAAGCCAGAACGACCGAGAAGGCGCAAATCTTGGCTGACTTTGTAATGGAGTTGTTTGGAGAATCGACCCTGAAACAAAACACTTGGATGTTACACGTCGATGGGTCGTCAAATGCAAATAATGGCGATGCAGGAATCCTGATTCAAGGACCTAAAGGGGTAGAGATAGAGATCGCTGCAAAACTCTCGTTTTCGACCACGAACAACGAAGCCGAATACGAAGCTCTAATCATGGGACTGGAGTTGGCCCACGAGGCAAGAGCCAGAGCCCTGGAAGTGTACACAGATTCGCAGTTCGTGGTAATGCAGATCGAAGGAAGCTACAAAACGAAAGAAAAAACCATGTTGATGTATCGCAATAGAGCGAAATCGCTGATGTAAAGATTCATAAAATGCTCGATCCAGCAAATACCAAGGAGTGAAAATGGTAGGGCAGATTCACTATCAAAATTTGAGGCCCTTTTGACAGGAATTAAGAATCAAAAAGTGACGGTCATGATAAAAGATCGATCAGCAATCTCAAAAGGGAACGAAGTCAATACGGTCGAGGTCCCCTGTCCATGGGAAGACGAAATTACAAAATACTTACAAGACGGAACACTACCATGAAATCCAATCCAAGCAAGGAGACTAAAATTTAGAGCTGCGAGGTTTACCCTAGTTAGATCTCAACTATATAAGAGATCCATTGAAGGACCACTTTTGAAGTGCTTGGACGACGATCAAGCTAAGTATGCAATGAGGGAAGTCCATGAAGGCAGCTGTGGCAATCACTCGGGTGCAAGGTCATTAGCACAAAAGTTGATGTGACAAGGGTACTTTTGGCCCACTATGCTGAGGGATACAAAAGAATTCGTACAAAGATATGTGAGCTGCCAAAAATATGCTTCCCAAATACACGCACCCGAAGTCCCTCTACAACCAATCAAGGTCACCTACCCTTTCGATCAGTGGGGGATCGACATTCTAGGTCCATTTCCCCTAGGAAAAGCTCAGAAAAAATTCATTGTTGTCGCGGTCAAGTACTTCTCCAAGTGTGTAGAGGCCGAAATGGTCGCAAAAATATCTGAAAAGGCAATCATTGATTTCATTTGAAAGAATATTATCTGCAGATTCGGAATCCCAAGAATTTTGATATCGGACAACGGAACGCAATTCCATATAAAGCAAATAACAGCATGGTTGAAAGAATTAAAGGTTCAACAAAACTTCACAACGCGTCATCCCCAAGCGAACAGCCAGACAGAAGTAACGAACCGAATCATACTCCAACACTTGAAATCACGGTTAAAATCAAAGAATTTGTGGGATGAGGAGCTATCAGGACTCTTGTGGGCCTATCGAACCACTACAAGGTCCGCTACAAATGAGACCCCTTTTTGTCTAATTTATGGTTTGAAACAATCATTCCTGCATAAATAGGCGAGGAGACGCAAAGGATAGTAGCACACGACCCCGCGACCAATGCCAAAGCAAGAACCTTCGACCTCATCATAGTGGAAGAAAGGAGGGAGAAGGCATACGCAAAGATGCTTCACTACAAAGGACTGATGATGAAGCATAGCAACAAAAAGCTGCGAAAGAGAGAACTACAAGTAGGCGACCTTATTTTGAAAAGGGTCGAAGTTTCCAAGCATGTGGAAAAACTAGACCCTAGATGGGAGGGGCCGTACAAAGTGGTCGAAATAAAGGGGCAAGGAACGTACAAACTCCAGGACGCAAATGGCAAAGATCTACAACGACTATGGAATATACAGAACCTTAGGAAATTCTATGCTTAAATGTATGCTTGAAAAAGGCTCAAATAATAGCGATTTGGAAAAAGATCCGACCTTATCATGTAACTCCCAATTAATAAAGCAATCTGAGAAAGATCCTTCTTAGATGTTATTTTATAAAGGGATCTGAAAAAGATCCTTCTGTTATAAAGAGATCTGAAAAAGATCCTTGCTATGCAATTTTCAAACAGGTGATCTGCAAAAGACCTATGAGCGAGTAAAATTTCACGATCTTGAAAAGATCTATCATCTATGAGTTGGAAAAAACTCTCGAACATATTAAGACTTGGGGATCGAAAAGAGACAAAACAAAGATTCAGACATTATCGAAAGCAAAAACGCATGACATCCATTAAAGGGAGCTATAGCAAAAGTCTCCACAACAGGTTAAAATACACAGAATATTAGTTATCTTCAATCTCTTCCAGTAAAGCAGTAAATTCATCTTCTTTTGTGTGAGGAACATCCTCATCAGGGAAAGGCTGAAGGTCGCCGCCAAGGCCAGGATCCAATCTTGAAGTATCGAAGTCGGGAGCAAATCCACTCAAGGTAGTCACTTGAGCCTTGCACCGATCGAAACCTTACATCAAACAGTCGGCAGCCTTGATTTCCAAAGCAGACACGAAAGCAGGCGCCTTCATAAAATCGCGAGCTCCCTGGAAACGAGCCTCGCGAATCCGAGCTGCAAAATCTTCGGACTTCAAGAAATCCTCGCGACCTTCAATAGCACCCGCAATCTTCCCGGCAGCGTATCCGGCAGAGAAGCCAATCTCTTCACCCGCATTCATAGCCTGCGAAATCTCCGAATTCATCTTTTCCTCCAACTCCTTGTTCCTTGCTTCTAGAGATGTCAGTCGGGCTTCGAGATCTTGCGCCTTGGATGAGGATTCCACCATCTTGGCTCGAAGGTCGTGGCTCTTGTGTTCGGCTACGATCTGGTTCCTCCGGAACCTCGCACATTTCAGAGAAAGCGCACGAATAAAATTGGCATCCTGGAGATAGCACGGTAAGAAAACAACAGATCGAAAAAGGAGCGAGAACCTAAAATGTAGGGGATCTCACCTGAATCAAAGAATGGGCAGCATGTTCCTCGAGACGGGTAAATGACGTTTGCAGTAAGGCAGCCTGGTCCTTTGGGGGGCAACTGGCATTGTAGAATTCCCAAGAGTCCTGACTTGATTGGGTGTTCAAAACTGTACTATTTGAAGAAATTCTCCAATCAGGAATCAACTTTTCTCCCTGCAATTGGGCGGATAGATGATGGGGAGAACGTAGATCTTCCTGAGCCTTCTTCCAACACTCCGCGACCTCACTAAAACGTTTCATATTCCGAATCTCCTCATTATGAGCTACACGCGTCGATTGATCGCCTTGAGA
Source organism: Sesamum indicum (assembly GCF_000512975.1). NCBI lineage: Eukaryota > Viridiplantae > Streptophyta > Magnoliopsida > Lamiales > Pedaliaceae > Sesamum > Sesamum indicum. The sequence goes on from NC_026151.1 coordinate 2,010,727, forward strand.
ATGGTAAGACTGGCTCCCTGTGATCGGGCGAGATGGATTGTTACTCTTCCTCCTTTTGCGACCTACCAAATCGCATGGGCTGGATTCACCTGCGTGCGAGCGAGTAGGAGACAACTCTAATACCGGTGCACCCCTTGCCAAACTATGGGATCGAGTGTCCTCACTCCCTACCTCGATCAATGCCCTATCTTGGGGAACGTTGCTCACCGGAGCAACAGAATGCCCGGTGTCTGGCTGGGTCGAAGCGACCAATGGGGGAGCAACTGGATGGGAACCGGCTTGAGCCACAGCAGCCCTTGCTTGAGCAGCACGAATGCGTTGTGTAAGGCAGGCCTGGGTAACCATATCGTCTGCAAGAACAAAAAGAAAAAAAAATAGTTATCGACCATCGATGAATAAGGGAACCCAAAAAACATAACCATAGGCCACCTAGAGATTCTTTGACTCAGAGGGGTGCTGGAGTGAGATGTGCGAGCCAAAGGATTTCTTATACCAAAATTCGCTTCGGATCATATCGAAAGGAAGTTAGGCTGTTAATCTGATCTCCTTCCAGCCACCCTCCCTCAACGACAGGTTTAGGCTTCTCTACAGCCCAATCGAGTCTAAAAGGCCACTCGCAACCAGGAGGAAGTCGAATAAATACAAACTTCTTTTTCCATGGACCAACGTTAGAAGTAAGAGAATCGAGAAACCTACAGTCTTTGCGGGCTGATAAATAAAAAGATCCCCTATCCGCAGATCGTGTCGAAGTAGTGAATGAATACAAAGACCAAAAGTTGTCAAAGTTTGGTGCAAAACGATGGACTCTCATGATTATAATAAAAAGGATGATTTGGCGGATGGAGTTGGGAGAGAGCTGCATTGGACATAACTTTAACTTAGTAAGAATGTGGGCCACATTTGGGGCCAAAGGAAGACGCAACCCCGCATCGAAATGATGAAGAGAAAAAGCACAGAAACCCTTGGGAGGTCAGTGCATCCTATCGAATGATCTGGGGACAACCACCTCATAATTGTGAGGTATAAAATACTTTTCCTTTATTTTATGTATTGGCTGCTTTACTGAACTAACTATACCGGCCCAAGGACTACGATCTAGCATAGATTGAAACCTAGAATAAGTAGGAGTTTTCTCAGAGTCAAGCTCCTCACGGTCATTTCTATGCGGCCTACGACAGGATCTAGCCCTAGAAGGACCCTCAGGGGGAGCAGGAGGTGCAGCTAAATGAGGAGAAGTAGCATATGAAGAACCAGAGTGGGAATTAGAAGAGGAAGACATTGTAGCTGGATTGGAGTAAACAAGGTCGAACGGCAGAAATTAAGATCGAAGAGGAAGAAGAGGCGACCCTTAGAAGAAAGCAGCAAAAGTACTTCCATTTGAACAAAGGCCCTATATATAGAGAGCAGAAGGGGGAAAACCTAAAGGAAGGAGAACTCCCGATGGGAGACACGTGGCAATGCGAGGATCGAGGTGGATATATTAGCCCTACACGTGGCGTCGCTTGGTTCGAGGTAAGAGTGCAGTATGAAAGGATATTTCGACTTCGGCATGAATGATGAATCACACATGTCGAAGTGGGGGGCCAATGATAACGGCAGGATTAATGAAAAGACAAAAATGACCCTATTTAGGGGTAAAAGAGTAATTCTGGAGAAAGATATGATAGATATCTCAGGAAAGGAAAGAAATCATTCAAACTGGGTTCATGCCATGAGTTAGAGAGGACAGTTCGCCACTTAATCAGTAGGCGTAAATCAAGATGGAGGCGTATGACTTATAAGAGGAAAGTCGAACCATAGTGCACGCACTTACCATATGTGACTAAAATCAGTCTATAAATGGATTGTTCCACACAGTGTAGAGGTAAGGTCATTTTTACTACTAAGAAAGCTTTCATTCAGTACTCTTGAGATATTTTAAAGAATCTAACTTGGGCATCGGAGTGTTTTCGTTGGGGACGACCCCGACCGTCCTAATCTTTCGTGTTTCAGTCAACAGATCTGATCGGGTACAAAGGCGATTAGCGATATCGCATTCGACTATAATTTTCGAACCGGATCAAATACTTTTCCCTTTTTTTAATCATAAGATCTTAATTTTACCAATCGAACAGTGGCTCGTCAGCATAATAAGTGTAGTTCTAAAAACTTAACATCCAAAGACATTCTAAAAGAGATGGTTTAGAAGATAGGAAGCAAAATGATAATGTGTGAGAATATGATGAAAAGAGGTAGTAATTAAGGAGTGCATGGAGATAGATGTACCTAACTCCCAACCATAACTGAACACCCATGCAACATTAATAATGCCCACCTATTTTTATAATTAAGTCAGTCACCTACACACTTCAATTCCCTCACCTTTCTTTTTGTCATTATACTCATTGACCATTACACACACACACACACACACACACACACACACACACCTGTCTCTCTCCATTTATTCTTTTTTGCTTACTTGTCGCCCTCAAATTTAAATTTATATAATTTTGGGACCTTAATTTTATTACTAAAAATAGGCTTCATTGATGAGTAATCGTATCATTTAAGTTAAAGAGAAAATGCACGAAAACACTTTATGATATGGAATATGTGCCAAAAAATCCCCGATAAAAAAAAAATAATAAAGAGTAAATTGTACAACATTTTTCTGTGTTTTAGTGAAATAGTACAAAATCTCTTTATGTAAATTTTATAGGCAAAAAACCGTTTATGTTATTTAAAATACGACAAAAAGTTATTAGTGTTTGGCACAGCCAATTGCGCAAGTGGACTTCGATTTTGACCTTTTGAGAGTTATTTATATGTGCGTATGTCCATTTCTCCTCCTTTTTGACATGTAAATATATTTTAATAAATAATATATTATTAATTAATTCAAATTATTATTTAGTCGAAATTTATTTTAATAAATTATATTTACTTATAAAATATATTAATTAAATATTAAAATATCTTAAAAATATATTAAAACTTTAAAGTTGTATAAAAATTAATATATTAAAATTCACTTTTTAAATTTAAATATTGATAGAAATATAAAATATCAATCAATTATATATTATTAATTAAATTAAACTATTATTTAATTTAAGGGTAAATTACAACTACCTCCACTGAAATTTGGTATAATTACAAATACCTCCTTGTTGTTTGAAAATTACAAATACCCCCTTGATTTTAACGTCCGTCTAATAATGAGCCCATATTATGTTAGGATTCCATCTAATTTTTTGTGATGAACTGATCGAAATGCCCTTTTGAATTATAAATTATAAATTTATATATATTTTACAATTTTCTAAAATATTTTTATGAACTAATATTTCCTCTAGATTATTTATTTTACCCACCCTCAATTTTTTTTATATTTTTTCAAATACTTTTTTATTTTATAAAAAAAATCAACAAGGGTGAAATAGTAATGTCCACTTCACAGTTTAGGGCTATATAATTATTTTTAATTGAGAGGAGTGTTTGTAATTTTTCAAACAAAAAGTATTCATAATTATGCCAAATCTCAGGGGAGGCAGTTGTGATTTACACTTAATTTAAATATATATTAATAAAATATTTTTTTTTCATAGAATATATTAATTAAACATAAAATACAGAAACATTATGTCACTTAAACTTACTGATACAGCGGGATTCGAATGTTTCCTTTCTTTCCATCATTAACCACCTACAGGAAGAAACAACTGAGATGCAAGAATATTACAATTATAGCACTCGGATATTCCTAACATTTTTTTTTTTTTTTGTCATGTAGAAAAAGAGATACATATTGTATCGTATATTCCTAGTACATATTATTCAATCCTATGGGAAAAAGGAGTATGCCTAAAACAAATTCATTCACACCTCGAATCAAAAGTTCCGCAAAAATAGAATAGATTGCATATCTATAAATCATCCATATAAAGAAGGATCGGGAGAAAATAGAATTCAAGACATTTATGTGCCAGCATAAATCAAAATATTCAAGCCCACATCTCGGCACTGTCAAACCTCACCAGGGGGTATTCCAAAATATCCATTAGAAAAATAAAATTATTTTCTTTGCAGCAAAATTAGTCCTTCTACATTAGATGGGAGCACATCCTCTTTGCCACCAACTCCAAGAGGAGCAATCCTGAGAGGTAGAATATCCTCCATCACTTGATTAGTCAGGCTCACTGGTGTCGGATCTTGCTCAGTAGGTAGAGGGCTCTCAGGGACCATATAACGAGGCTCTTCATCAAGCTCAGGAGCAATGGCAAGACCGGCATCCTCATCCAAGAATGAGTTATCCATTCCAGCTAGCGGAAAGCCTGCGAATGAAAATTGTTGGGCATAAGTCTGAAACCCATGATAATAATAGTTCAAAGCATAGTTGCCCAACAAGCTCTGGAACTTCGGATTTCTTGTCCTTTGTTAGGCGACTCACTCAAAGCCCTTCCAGCATAATATCCCTGCATTCTTTCGTGTCACCTGCTTTTGTTGTAGTTAGCTTGTTGTAGACGATCATTTAGGTTGGTCATTTCATCCAATAGGTGGTGGATGCTCGTCGTATCCTCCTAATGAACCTGATCTTTCTTTTTCACCTCCTCCTTTAGTTCGCACTTAGCACTCTCCAGTTCCTCCATCCTCTCGAAAGAATACTAGGATAGGAGGTTCCTCTACTCAATCTAGCTGAGCAATCCACCTCCGAGCACAGTCACATGCACCCAAAACGCAGTCTAGGTCCAGTACTCATTTAAAATTATTACAAATCATGAGAATTAAGTACTTGCATTATTACTTCCGCTAAGATAGAAAACAAAGAGATTAATAGCTCTGGCCTGAGGCAAATTGTCCATATACGTCCGGTCCAACGGAGGGCGTACTCCCTTAAGAAAATCTGTGCGTCAGAATATTAACCTCTGTTTTGCAGGTTAGTCCCTAATAATATTAAAATTTTTATAAAAATCTTTCGATAACGGTGGTTCTACTATACCTTATTTCAAATCACCTTTAATTTAATTCAATTGATTTGCAATGAAAAGTAAGACAATTATAACAGGCCATTATAAGACAATGAAAAGTAAGACAATTTAATTCAATTGATTTGAATTTTCAATTTTCTAAATAGAAAATAAAATAAAAACATATTTATTTATACATATTCTAATTAAAAATATATTAATTTTATACTACAATTTAATATATAAAATACAATCTCATTTATTAATTCAAATATATTCTCGCTTCACAGTAAAGATCTAGACAATGAAAATGTGAACAAACAGGCTAACCTTTGACAAAGTGTGCTGACACACTGAAAACCACTGTTAACAAACTAAAACATTACAAAATTGATGACAAGTATGAAAATGTTGTCACTATGTATCAAATATTCCTTATAAAAGATCATCAAACCAGCGGGGAATTTATTAAAAAAATGCCAAAAAAAAAAAATTAGTAAAGTAGGGTAAAATTGAAGGGTTTAGAAAAGTAAGTGGCACCGCGGTGTCACAATTTTTTATTTAAAAAAAAAATTTCTTTACCGCGGTGACATTGTTTTTTTTTAAAAATTTTTTTTTAATGTGTCACCGTGGTGACAAATTTTTTTTTTAAAAAAAAAAATTATTTTATTTTACGACGAATTGCTGTCAACTTCTCGTTAAAATTTCGGCACCATTATGGCGAGTTGTCAACCATCAAATATACCGTTCGACTCTCCTTGATGAGACGAACATTTCCCCACAAACAATTTCAAGTTTTATCAATCGTAAATAATGAATTTTAGCACGAACACCGCACCTTTCGGCCATCGATTCGCCGCCACCGGAGTGACCCACGATCACGAACCACCACCACTGGACTCGTCTCGACCTAACGGTTCTAACGAGACCAACCTAGTTCAATTTTATTAAATATTTGTTAAGATATGAAAATTTGAAGATTTTTCCACCGAAAATTCGCGCTGAAGCTGTTTGCTGCCATTTCTCCACCGTCAGGACGAATCACAGATTAAGACCATAGCCGTTCGAATCCTGTCGTCCAGACGATTCCAACAAGACCAATCTTGCTCAATTTCATCAAGTATTTGTTTGTTCAATTTTTAAAAATTTAATAAAATTCCTTGTACGAGAGATCACAACTTCTACACGAGAGATTGATTCTGATAAAAGGAAAAAAAAAATGCTACACGAGAGATAAAATAAAAAATGAAATAAATCCAAATAAATATTACAAAGAAAAAATAAAGTAACTTTTTCATTAGAAGCGATAAAAATTCCTTACAAAATAGTGGAGTTCGTTGCTAATTTTTATGTTAGCAACGAATTTAATTAAAAAAATATTATTTTTTGTAATTATCAAGAAAAATATTTACGTGTTAATTAGCTTGTTGCTAATTTTAGCTTCGAATTTTTTTGTTGCTAGTTTTGCTAGAAATTTTATTAACAAAAATAATTATTAGTAAAATTTTGGGAGAAACTTTTAAATTATTTGCAAAGACTAGGTAAAAAATTTTTGCAACATTAAATTTCCTTTCTAATTATAATAAGAAAATATTTCGTTTTTAATATTAATTTTGAAATCACTAATTAAATTTTCTCTATTTTTTAATTTTCTTAATCATTCGCATATTTTTTTGTAGTGTCGTGTTTAAATCATTGAATATTGCTATGATCAAATTAATATATCTATACTAATATATAAGAGAAGGTCTTTTCTTTTTTTTTTTTCTCTCACAAACGACAATTATGACACAACAGCACCAACTTTATTGTTATGCCGATAATGTCTTTAAGTTTATTTTTTTTATTTTTTCTTTTATTTTTTTTAAAATGTGATGTGTTGGTTTATATATTTTTTTATTTATAATATATTTTAAATATATAAAATATTATTTATTATATGCAAACAAGGACGACATGTCACGATGGTTAGCATATATATATATACAAATATATTAAGAAGTATTTCAAATATAAATACCGGTTTCAAATTCTTTTTCCCCCCATATATATTAAATTATTTTTAGAGAGTTATTAAATTATATCATTGACCACTGGATGGGGAGGTCCAAGGAGAAATTGATTTTGACTTTTTCTTGTTTTCATTCTATTCTATTTTTGAATTATTTGGCAAATTATTCTAGAATCTCATAGAATTTTTAACTGTTTTATAGAAGATAACCCAAAATAAGTTATGCAAGAAAAATACTCGCAGACACTATTTAAAAAACCAATTATTTTAAAAAATTTACGTATTTTTTAGAATCGGCCAAATCCAATCCTATATATACAAGATCTCCATACCTGTCTGATTATTTTATATTATCGACCCACAATGGGTCGTACAACTTCGTTTCTTCTATAAATACATAGCCCGCAAATTCCAATTATATTTTTTTATTTTGCGCATTAAATTATCTCTAGCTTTATCTTTGCCAACCAGCTCACCGGTTTACGTATTAGAAGATTATAACTATGTCCTACCTAATGTTGTTCTTACTAGCCTTTTGTAGGCGAGAGTACGTCTGGATCAGTTCAAGACCTAAGACCGGCTGAAGAATCTCGACACGTAATCCAATTACATAATTAAATTCAGCCAACTATGAAACTTGGGGAAAAGTATTATTTTATTCCGCTAAGTATGCCTAATTTTAATTTTAGTCCGATAACTATGTTTATTTTTGTTTAGGTCCAGCAACTTACGAAATTGCTCACTTTTAGTCCTCTAACTGATTTTCGGACAATTTTACCCCTATGCAATTTTTGAAAGGCAGTTTTGGTCCATATGCACTCATAGGGGTAAAATTGTCCGAAAATCAGCCAAAGGACTAAAAGTAAACAATTTCGTAAGTTACTAGACCTAAATAAAAATGGACATAATTACTGAACTAAAATTAAAATTAGACATATTTAATGGACTAAAATAATACTTTTCCCTTTAAAATAAACTCTCAATCATAAAAATATTATTGCTATAAGTGTTTCTTAAATAAATCAAATTTTATGTATGAACAACAATCAACAATAATGTCAACAAAATTGTGATGAACAACCTTCCCTTGCACCAATCACCTAATTTCAACATTATTTTCAAGCAAGCGAACTAAATGAAGAAAGGTTGGTGGACAGCACCACCCAACTCTCAGTCAACACACGCAAATGTTTCCCAATATTGCATATCAACAAGAGAAAGGTAAGCAATTTAATTGTCTTTTTCTTTTTGTTAGGCACATATCAAATTTGCCTTAGAAAAATAAGGATAAATTAACCGGGATTTTTGAAATTTGTCATAATATAAATATTTTTTTATTATTTAAAAAATTATAAATACTGTTTCTAAAATTAACAGTCGTTTAACAAATTTTATGAGAGGATATTTATTAAATGATCATTTTTTTTTTAATCGAAACCACCCGAGGATGGCGGAGCTTTTCGGAGTTCCCGACCCTTCTTTATTATGATTAAAAGGTAAGCAAATTTACAGCGGGGAGTGCTGATAACTCCCTATTATCATTAATATATAGAGTTTTTGTAATTTTTTAAATAATGAGGAGGTAATTATAATTATAAAAATTCTCAAAAGAGTCCGTTGTAATTCATCAAAAAATTTCAAAATAATAAAATATTTATATAAATAAAAAAAAAAACCCTAAGATTGTACATGCATAAATTTGTAACTCTGATTAATTTCGATTTTAAATTTAAAACTATATATAGCTTTATGTAATGATATAGGTGTACGATTATGCTTACTTTTTCGTTAGTAAATGTACAAGAATATTATCTTTATGCGTATGGCGTTTGGCTTAAGCACGAGTCCAACCCATCATAAATTTCATACAATTACAAAAGAGATCCATCTTCTTATTATTTTTATTCAATTATACATACATCATCATATCATTATTTTTATTTTTTTGATATTATTATATATATATATATATCCCGTACGATTTAATATACAGAAAAAATGACGGTATTAAGTTTGTCGAAATAATGCGATTGACACCTAATTATTTTGTTGGTGCAAATCTTTTAATTTCATTAGTTGGTCTAAATACCTAAATATTTGATCCAAATATTTGTTAGATATATATGAGTATTAGAATTATGAATATTGATTCGAAATATGCGATTTCGATCAACGATTTAGATTTGGCCACGTAATTTTTCCAGATCTGTGATGGGTCATGAGGAATAGAACAAGCACGTCAGGCTTGTCGGGATCGTCCCGAACAAAGACTCTCGGACGCTTAAGTTAGTTTGTAAACGAGATAGAAATATGCGATCAGGAGTCAAAGAGTCAAAATAGTAAATGTCAACTATCTCGAGTGAATCAAATTTGAAATATTTATAGGGTCTTATTGGATGCTGTAGATCAGACCACGTGTCTTCATCTGGGCTTCTCCCAATTTCAATCATGTGGTGTATAGTCCACTTTTCAGGTCAACTCATAGAGCGGATCTTGGCGACCCGACCCGCGACTTCATGTGCGGATCCTGACGAAAAGTCCATTTTACCCTTAATGAAAAGGCTTTTTTTTTGACTTTTTAATAGATAAACCCCCAGCAAATATGCTATTGTATATTATTACGTGAGTTATTCAGAAAGAGCGGCGATTATGAGGCGACCAAAATCAAATTTAGTATTTTTATCAGTGTTCATAAATGAATATCTCATTTAACAAATTAGTTGAAGTCTTTCTTCTCGAATGTCTTTTCACTTAATTAGCACCCGTTTAGTTATTTAAATTAAATTTATTGAATTAATTATGAATTTAAATGCTATAATCACTTATTTTAAATCAATTATTTATTTATTTATTTTTATAATCAAATATGTAAGTGTCAGGACAAACTATGTTTTGAAATAACGACGAATATCCATAATTATTTATGGGGCTACATCAAAAAAAAAAAAATACTTTAGTTCAAAATTGTTTTTCTTGCATTCATTTTTCAATGACATAGAAAAATAAAAATAAAACAAAGCTTTTCAATATTCAATTCCAATTCGAAATTCAAAGAATTCCTGATTTTTATTTATATTTTATTTGAGGTGATGGATTAAAATGTAGTAGTTTCAAGAGTAAAATACAACTATCTCTTTTAAAATTTGTCTTAATTACAAATATCTCTTAATTATTTAAAAGATTTTAAATTCACATTTAAAATAAAAAAAATTGGGGAAAATTATATTGACATTTATTAAGATTAGATCCAAATACACAAACACTCCATACTTTTCGCAAAATAATAATTACACCTCTTGGCATTGTAGTTATAATTACAAGTACACCCCTATTCAGCCAGCAAATTTATACACACCTCCTAGATACATTACACTAGTACATCCTAAAGTGGTGTACCCGTAATTTCACAAAAAACAGAAGCATGTTTATGCATTTAGACTTAATCTCAAAGTATGTTAATGATATTTACCCAAATAATTATGTAGTCCTAGACAATGAGGTGAAAATTGCTATTTTCTTTTTATTGATTTTTTTAAAAAAATTAAAAAAATATAAAATAATCCATGGGTGGGTATGTAAGTCTATAAAATCTTAAATATAAAATTATAATTCAAATTTAAAGAGGTTCTTTGGACAATTCACTATAAATATTGAATGAAAATTTAATGAAGGTTAACAGAATGAGCTCGTCGTACCGAACTTAAAATTAAGGTGGGTATTGTAATTTCTAAAGTATACATTGTAATTTTTTTTTTAAAAATCTAAGTGATTTAAAGGGATTTTTTCTAAATTTTTTCTTGAGATTCAAATCATTTCTTCAACTCAATTTTGTAGAAAACAAGAACAGCTGAAACTTGCAAGGGGAGAGGGAGAGGAGGTAGATGGAGGTTGTGAATAAAATTGGTACAACGAAGCAGGGTGAGGAGGCGGGTACCACGTGCTGGCTTTCATTGATAGGCCCTTCACAGTGGCAGTATTTATGGTTAGAGACCCCCAACCAATACGAACCAAACCCACATCTACTTCCCTTGTGCTTAATGATAATAATACTCACTCAGCATTAAACTGCTGTTGCACCCCAGATTTGCATGTTCCCATTGTTCTGATTCCTACTCTGCTGCTGAATTCTTGTTTCCTTTTTCGGTTTTCTCCGCTGCCGGCAATTCTGCTCTTGAAATCATATAATGCTTCAGTGAGTGAAGCCAATCGGGTTGATTAGAGATAAGAATTTTGAAGCCTCTCTCCGTTCTGGGCTCTTCTCTGAAGGTCAGTTGTGCTTTTGATGCTGTTTTGTTCGTTTGTTTGGTCCGTGTTTCATCTGGGGATTTTGTACTGCAATTGGAATGCAAAAGAAATTTGTTTTCTTTTTTTCTTTTACGGAATTCAACTGAAAATGGTCTGAGTGGGACGTCAGAGAGGTTGAAGGTTGAGTTTCTGAGTGTTTCCAGTTGATTTGAGGTGGTTTAGTAGGAATGAATTACGCTCACTCTGTTTTCTTGGGCGACTGATCTTTCGTGGCAGTGTCTGTGATCCTTTATCTGGTTTCCCCTTTTTTTATATGTTTGTAACTTTAGTTGTTTTAAGCTTGAAATTTTAGTTAATGTTGCTGAGTATCTTATGCTGATCTTTTAAAGGAAAGTAGACCCAGCTGACGAACTGTGTAATTTATGCAATGATTGTTGAGCAAATAATTGTGTCGCATACAGTGCCAAATTTTGGTCTTCTGTAGTTCTTTCTCTCAAAACTTAATTGTTTCTCATAATGGTTTTTGATTCATCTGCAAAACAGTGGGGTTTTGATGGTCAGAGTTATACAGGAATTAATCTTAGTAATAGATTCATTCATCAAGTAGTCCTTAGCTGCTGTATGTGTTTTATGCTGAGTGAGACAAAGGTTGAAATAAATTATATTAGTGAGACAAATTTATGCTGAAAAAGTGATACTAGATATTCGTGTTTTGAAAAAGTTGTTCTTTTCAGGCACTACAAGATGTCAGAAGCCCAGAGGAGGCCAATGACAGTCGGTGTGAAGCCTGCGAATGGCTACATAAATGGAGCTGCTCCGTTGAGGTCTCCTAGTATCGTACCTCAGGTGGATGAGTTCTGCCGTGCCCTTGGTGGAAAGAGGGCAATTCATAGTATTTTGATTGCCAACAATGGGATGGCAGCTGTTAAGTTTATCCGTAGCATTAGAACATGGGCTTATGAAACATTTGGTACAGAGAAGGCAATTTTGTTGGTGGCAATGGCTACTCCGGAGGACATGAGAATAAATGCAGAACATATAAGAATAGCTGATCAATTTGTTGAAGTCCCTGGTGGAACTAACAATAATAACTATGCCAATGTGCAGCTCATTGTTGAGGTTCGTAAATATAGTACTCGTATCTCTAGTTATCCATTCCGTGTAACTTGTAAGCTTAATGTGTCACTGGAGATCACAAGGAATGCAGGGGAAATTGGTCTTCAAGAATATGTCGAAAAGATTTAAGTGCCATAATAAAAGGAATAGTTAAAATTGGCAAAATAGATAGATACTAAAGGCAATGTGATGCTAAATTAAGGAACTACAATGATATTGTTCTGTGGTTGATCCACTCTCCACTTTCCTGTGTAAGTCTGTTACATATATAGATGACCACATGCTCAAGGTAAGTGACAGATATGAGCTGAATAAGGAATATGAAAGAACGTCCAATCATATGGTATTCACATGATATTTGATTGTTGTCCAGATGGCTGAGATAACACGTGTTGATGCTGTCTGGCCTGGTTGGGGCCATGCATCTGAAAATCCAGAGCTACCTGATGCTTTAGGTGCAAAAGGAATTGTATTTCTGGGGCCACCAGCTGCATCAATGGCTGCATTGGGAGATAAAATTGGGTCATCGTTGATTGCACAAGCTGCAGACGTGCCGACTCTTCCATGGAGTGGCTCTCATGTAAAGTGTACCTGGTCATGAATCTAAGCTTTTTGCTTTGTTTAAATTTTCTCACATCTTCTCATACGCCATTTTTTTCAGGTGAAAATTCCTCCAGAGAGCTGTTTGGTGACTATTCCAGATGCCACTTATCAGGAAGCATGTGTTCATACAACAGAAGAAGCAATTGCTAGCTGTCGAGTTGTGGGTTACCCTGCAATGATTAAGGCATCTTGGGGTGGAGGTGGCAAAGGCATAAGGAAGGTTCGATTCTCACCATACTATTTTGATGTGACATTTTGCCTTACGCGTTTCATTTCTATTCCTGACTGAACTGAGTCGCTTTTGCACGTGAGTGGCAAAAGAGTAACTTGATTGTCTTGTTCATGGATTTGGTGCTACTCATATCTTAGTTCCTTCTGGTGATGTGACAACATTCTCTACCTTGTTGGACTTTCAGGTCCATAATGATGATGAGGTCAAGGCTTTATTCAAGCAAGTTCAGGGTGAAGTCCCTGGCTCCCCCATATTTATAATGAAGGTTGCTTCCCAGGTTAGAGCATCTACGTTATCTTATGATCCAAGGACTGAACAAATTGAGATCTTATTCTAACACCAATAGAATTCTGTTCCTCAGAGCCGACATCTTGAAGTCCAGCTTCTTTGTGATCAATATGGAAACGTTGCAGCTTTGCACAGCCGTGATTGCAGTGTGCAAAGGAGACACCAAAAGGTTAGCCCTTAATTTTTTTTCATTGTGATAATAAATTAAGGATGCATTGTATGAAGGTTTCTCCTGCATTAAGGTGGTATGGAGTAACTCTTGCTGTTTCTTCTAGTGCATCTTTTGTTATTATCATCCTAACTATATCATTATTCTGGACTCATTCCATTTATTTTTTCTTGAGTTAACTAGTTACTTGTATGTTCATGTTGTTTTAGATTATTGAAGAGGGTCCAATTACAGTTGCTCCCCTTGAGACAACAAAGAAACTTGAGCAGGCCGCTAGAAGGTTGGCCAAGTGTGTAAATTATGTTGGAGCTGCAACTGTGGAGTATTTGTACAGTATGGAAACCGGGGAATACTACTTTTTGGAGCTAAACCCACGGCTACAGGTTTTTATTCTTTTTAACATTAAGTCAACAGGACACATGTAATGTTTATTGAGCATACAGGACCAACCATGTTTAAATTGGTTTTTCTTGACGTAAAAAGAACATTAACAGTTGTTCTGTGGGAAGTTGAGGTTGAGTTTACCAGAACTATGATTCTACATTTGGGGAATGTATATTTATTACTTGGCAATCTACTCATTCTAAGGAGGATCTTTATCGGCTTCTCATAATTTAGGTGGAGCACCCTGTCACAGAGTGGATAGCTGAGATAAATCTTCCTGCAGCACAAGTTGCAGTTGGGATGGGCATCCCTCTGTGGCAAATTCCAGGTCTGTTTCAGAATTTGTATATCTGAACCCCTTTTTTTTAATTTGTATTTGTTGATAGCTTTTCTCGGTGCTGACAACTATCAGAGATACGGCGATTTTATGGAATGGAACATGGTGGAGGATATGATGCTTGGAGGAAGACATCTATTGTTGCTACGCCATTTGACTTTGATAAGGCAGAGTCAACAAAGCCGAAAGGTCATTGTGTCGCAGTTCGTGTGACAAGTGAAGACCCTGATGATGGTTTTAAGCCAACAAGTGGAAGAGTACAGGTCAGGATTTATCAGACTGAAAACTTTGATTTTTGTTTGATAAATTGTACTCTCATAATTATTATTTATCATGAACTCTGAACAGGAACTCAATTTCAAAAGTAAGCCAAATGTGTGGGCATACTTCTCTGTCAAGGTACACATTAATAATTTACTTATAACGGAACTTAAAAGTTCAAAACTATTGTTGCTAACATCTTAATGGCTGCAGTCTGGAGGAGGTATTCATGAATTTTCAGACTCTCAATTTGGTAAGTGTCGAACTTTGATCAGAGACATCTAAAGTATATATGAATCAGTCATTTGGTTGCTTTTCTCAAAAACTTTAAAGAACTGAAGATCAGTAAATATATTTTGTCAATAGTATCTTGCTCTATTCTCACCATGTACATCCTTTTAATACTGATGTCATAAATATCATTTCTTCTTTTGTGTATTACTTTGTTATGAATTAATTGCTGGCTAACAAGCCTGCCACAACTAGTAGCCTGTTTGTGGCTGATTGGCGACCTTAAGATTTAGATTAGTGCTTAAATATATACACATAAATTCTGTATATATTTATGCACTAAATATTCAAAATATTGGCATCATTATTCTAGTCTAATTCTAGAAGACCCTGATGATGGTTTTAAGCCAACAAGTGGAAGAGTAGAGGTGTTTAAGCATATCTGTCATTTCTTAGTTATGCTGGAAATTTTTGGTTGTTTTGGGAACTGCATATATGGATATTCTTTTAGTAATTGCAGATGAGAATTGTGTTAATATTTATGTGTTTACCTATTCTATATGTTAAATATAGATATAGAAACAGGATATGGTGTAGGATACAAGCAATATTATCTAGCAATTGGCGTCTTTACAAGGCTTAATCCATTACAAAAACACCTTTCCAAGTTTGACAAATTACTAGAATAAATTGGGATATCAAATAATTCTTTGGTGGTATCATTACTTTGCATCTGAAACCCTAGTGGAGGGGGGGGGGGGTTGTCATGCAAACATCATAAACTTGCAAGGTATTTGTGATTCTAAGAAGGGAAGGGGTGTAGTCTATAATACACTAATTTTCAGGGTTGGTCTCTGTAGTAAACATATATTAACTATTTAACCCCAGAAATTGCTTTCAAACTTGCTTAGGGATATCAAAGTAATTGCATTCTTGGGGGAATTCTTGAATAACGGAAGAGAGTTGTAATCTTGTATTGTTTTCTAAAATCCCTTAAACTTATGCTATATAATTAATTTAGTTAATACATATTGATGTTTTAGCTGAGGCGTGTCTCGAAGTTCTTCCTGGTTCTTGTGAAATAAGAGAAACTCCGAAATGATCTTATTGAAGAATCTCAGCCCATATATATAGAGAGAGACGGGATTAAGGTCAGAGTACAAAAATCATTATGATAGTGATTTCTATGATTAAAAACAAAACTAAATAAAATCAGACAAGAAATAATAAGTTAATTCTAGCACAATGCTCTAGATATTTTAGCAAGATATTCGAACGCTCCTCTGAGTTGGACCATCTATAGCAATCATACTCAGCTTGTTTCACAAGTTCTTAAACTGCTTTCTTCCTAATGCATCGGTGAATGCATCAGCAATCTGTTTTGAAGTAGTAAAAAATTATAATAATTATTAAAGGCACTTGGAGATGGAAAGACAACTGAAGTAGCAGAATTTGTTTTGTAATCCTATTGGCTTAGTGTAATTGTGACCCAGCAGTGGAAACCGTCATAGTTTTCTTATAGATTCTGTTGAGCCAAAGCTAATAGTCAGAAAACCAATAGAAAAAGTAGCCAGACAAAAGCCATGTGGTATTAGCTGTCCGTGGCAGCCAGAAAACCTGCTAGAGTACCATCACATGATATAAAATTCTTATACCATGGAAAAGAAATGAGGGATTAGTTGGAGGTTGGTGGTGAAGGAGAATGGTAATGGGCGGTGGTGCCAGTGGGTTGGATAGTTTGTTGGAGAAAGAAGCTCTTTGTGGTTATTTATATATTTTCCTTTTCTTTTTCTGATATGTGCTGATACCATGTGAAATAAGAAAAGTCTTGCTTGATCTTATGGAATAATCCCCATTCTAAATAAATAGATTGGGATTAGGGTTAGAGTAAAAAAGGTAATGATATAAGTGATCTATTTATGTAAAATAAAACTAAATAAAATCAGCCAAGATTAAAAAATAAAAAAGAAGATATTCTTATAGTACTCATTCTCTGGCCTGGGCAAATCTCTTTAAGCTCACATGGCAGACCTTATTTAAAATATACCGTGATCCATATGAAATTACACTTCCTGCATTGAGTAATTATTTCCTCTTACATCAGGGCATGTATTTGCTTTCGGAGAGTCCCGTGCTTTGGCCATTGCAAATATGGTTCTTGGGCTTAAAGAAATTCAAATCAGAGGAGAAATTCGTACAAATGTTGATTACACTATTGATCTCTTACATGTGAGAATCTCAGATATCAAAATCCCAGTTGATTTTCTTTGTAATTTGGTTTCAGTGAATAGAGTTTAATGCTTATCAAACATCTTTGCAGGCTTTAGATTACAAGGAAAACAGGATCCACACAGGATGGCTAGATAGCAGAATAGCGATGAGGGTCAGAGCTGAAAGACCCCCATGGTATCTTTCAGTGGTTGGAGGAGCCCTTTATGTAAGCATGCACTTAGTCTTATGCTTCTGACATCTTTATTAGTGCCACACGTTTTAACAGCAACAATTGTTAGAATCTCATAATTTAGTGTATTTTCTCCATGTTATCAAACAGAAAGCTTCTGTTAGTAGTGCAAATACAGTTTCGGAATATGTTGGTTATCTTGAGAAAGGACAGATTCCCCCCAAGGTACTTGGTCTTGTATATTATTGGGAGTTAGTTCTTGCTTCCTGTTACTTACAATCTTATGACATTCTCCCATTTGCAGCATATTTCATTGGTCAATTCTCAAGTTTCACTAAATATTGAAGGAAGCAAATATACAGTAAGTTAAACATGTCGAACTACATAATTGAATGCAATTCTGCCTGGGACAGGATATTGATAATGCTAGATATTGCTCTAAGATAGAAGAAACAATGAAATGGAGAGCCACTTTTGTGGGTGCTTTGGCTCTTTTTGTTTGGGGTTCGGTGCTGGGTGTCTGTACCTTATTTAGTTTTTAATGGTTTTCCAATTTTTTCCTTTATTTAGATTAATATGGTCAGAGGAGGTCCTGGAAGCTACAGATTAAGGATGAATGACTCGGAGATTGAAGCAGAAATACATACTCTACGTGATGGAGGTCTTTTAATGCAGGCAAGCAGTTGATCCTCTACTTGTTCTATGCACCCCATTGAGATTCTTGATGCTTTTATTTTTATCATCTTTTGATTAATAACTAATTGAATTGTAATTCTATGTGTTAATCAAACTTAGCACATTATAACTAGTGGAGATTGGTTAATGTGATTGTTGCAGCTGGATGGAAACAGTCATGTTGTATATGCAGAAGAGGAGGCAGCTGGAACACGCCTGCTTATTGATGGACGGACATGCTTGCTTCAGGTGCCATTTATTCCTACTCCCTGATATGTCATGAAGTCCATGATAGTGATTTAATCTGTTAACTACATATCCAGAATGACCATGATCCGTCCAAGCTGGTGGCAGAGACACCATGCAAGCTACTTAGGTATCTGGTTGTGGATGGCAGCCATGTTGATGCCGACACGCCTTATGCAGAAGTTGAGGTCATGAAGATGTGTATGCCCCTTCTTTCACCTGCATCTGGGAAGATCCATTTTAAGATGTCTGAAGGTCAAGCAATGCAGGTAAACTTGTTTAAATAGAATATATTGTTTTTCTGTTCTACTCAGCACCAAAGGCAGAAATGATTTTGTAGGCTGGCGAACTTATAGCAAGGCTTGACTTGGATGACCCTTCAGCTGTAAGGAAAGCAGAACCCTTCCACGGTAGCTTCCCCATTCTGGGACCCCCAACAGCCATATCAGGAAAAGTTCATCAACGGTGTGCTGCAAGTTTGAATGCGGCTAGAATGATTCTTGCTGGATACGAGCATAACATTGATGAGGTAAAGTGCTCCTGGCTATCACAGATTGCGGAAGAAAATTTACTGACTTTTGAAGAACTTATTCTTTTTTAAGTGATTGTCTGGCCATTTATGTATGATGTTCCTATACTGATTGAATTCTTCGTTTCAGGTAGTTCAAAGCTTGCTCAGCTGCTTGGACAATCCTGAGCTCCCTTTCCTTCAGTGGCAAGAATGCTTTGCTGTTCTGGCAAATAGATTACCGAAGGAACTCAGATATGAGGTTGTACTAACACAGTAGCTAATATCTTCGCTTCTGGACAATCATTTAGGGCTCAATTTTTAATGTTGTTTCTTTTCTTTTTTTCTTTTTTTATTTGCAAAACTTTCAGTTGGAGACAAGATATAGGGAATTTGAGGGAATTGCCAATATGCAAAATGTTGACTTCCCCGCGAAGATTTTACGTGGTGTTCTTGAGGTGAGTTATTTGTTTTCGTTCTGAACATTTGTCCTCTGTTCTTTTTTATTTTTTTCACAGTCGAAATGAAGCATACTTTTGTGATGACTTTGTCTATACAATTTTCCCTTTAATGCTTCAGGCCCATTTAAATGCCTATCCTGAAAAAGAAAAAGGTGCCCAAGAACGATTGATTGAACCTCTGATGAGTCTTGTCAAGTCCTATGAGCGTGGCAGAGAAGGCCATGCTCGCATCATAGTTCAGGGCCTTTTTGAGGAGTATTTATCTGTTGAAGAATTATTCAGTGACAATATACAGGTAAAATTGCTGATGAAGAAGAAATGGAAAATAGTTCTAATATAAATGTTACTCTTTCTCATTTTCTGGTAAAGACCTGGAGGTGTGACTGCTTTCATCAAGGACATTTGGACCAAAACCTAAATGTTTTCAACTTCTTTTGTTCAAGTTCTTCTGTGAGCGAATGCCTAAGGCTTCATTATATGTTCTCCTATTACTGTACTATGAATGCTTATTTTGTTCTTTTAGTATTCCTATCCACTGATTTATCACAACAATCCTGAAAACTAAGGAATGAAATCAGGAAGCCACGGATAAAAAAATAAGCTTTATAAGTTGTGGTCTTGTCTGGAAATGCAGTTGAGGTATCTTCTTCTTTTCAGGCTGATGTGATTGAACGCTTGAGACTTCAGTATAAGAAAGATCTCCTCAAGATTGTGGATATTGTACTTTCTCATCAGGTAAAATCCAATTTAACCATATGCACCTAGACTCCTATTATCAATTTTAGTCTGTTGAGGAATCTTTTTGTAAAAATCCATTTTAATTTTTTAGGGTATTAAGAGTAAGAATAAGCTGATACTACGTCTCCTGGAACAACTCGTGTATCCTAATCCTGCTGCATATCGTGATCAGCTAATCCGCTTTTCAACACTCAACCATACTAACTACTCTGAGGTTTGCGCTCTGGCCTATGTATTTTTTTCTCCTGAACATTTCTTCTTGTGAATGATAGTAGTTATGGCACGAAGATTCCGTCAAACGTGTCCTTTTCTTTGGTCTCCCAATTATTCATTAGTTTTCTGGTTTATGGACTTCTATGATCCCATGGTTATCTGATGCTCAATGTATTTATGCAGTTAGCATTGAAGGCAAGTCAACTGCTAGAGCAGACAAAACTTAGTGAGCTTCGTTCTAGTATTGCCAGAAGTCTTTCAGAGTTGGAAATGTTTACTGAAGATGGTGAGAACATGGATACTCCTAAGAGAAAAAGTGCAATAAATGAACGAATGGAAGCTCTCGTGAATGCTCCACTGGCAGTTGAAGATGCACTTGTTGGTCTTTTTGATCACAGTGACCACACACTTCAGCGAAGGGTTGTTGAGACCTATGTCCGCCGGTTATACCAGGTACTATTGTTAATGGTCTTGAAAGTTATCTGCTAAGTAAGCTGTGGACTTTTCTTTGCTAATGCTTAATATCTATCATCAGCCGTATCTTGTACAAGGAAGTGTCAGGATGCAGTGGCACAGATTTGGTCTTATAGCATCATGGGAGTTCTTGGATGAGCACGTCGAGAGAAAGAATAGATCTGAAGATGAGATTTCAAATGAACAATCAGTTGAAAGGCGGAACGAGAGGAAGTGGGGAGCAATGGTAGTCCTCAAATCTCTCCATTTTTTGCCTACAGTTATGACTGCTGCATTGAGGGAAGCAACACATAACTTGCAAGCTGAAATTCCTGATGGATATATTCATCCAGCTACTTCTGGCAATATGATGCATATTGCATTGGTAGGAATTAACAACCCAATGAGTTTACTTCAGGACAGGTAAATATGCATATGAAAGAGTTAGATGTGTTGTCTCATTGCTGTTTAAGACTTAAAATTTCGAGCTAATCCACAAACACCTATTGATAGGAGTGTCAAAATTTATCATTTTCTTCGTTTGCCTATTGTATATTGGGATGTTTCGATAATACCATGCCCTTTGCTGCTTTTGACAGAACCCCTTGACATAGTATAGTGCTGATCCAATAAATTTGCCTCAACATTAAGTCCCTTATTTGAGAAGCAGCAGAATACCTAACACGTTCCTCCTTTTCCATAGAAACTTGCTAGCAGGATCTATTTCTACTGGCTCTGGGTTTTTACTGTCTTTCGTAGGTGATAAGAATTCAAACGAACATAGGTAACATTTATATGAGTGAATATTGCTTAGAGGGAAATATAGAGCACCAAAGGTTAATTCACCTAGTAGAGTTGGGGGTGGAATTTACTAATGTGGTGGACGTTATAAAGTCAATTCATACCTTTTATTGGGTATTTCTGAATTTCTCTTAGCTGCATTGCTAAAATAAGAAAAGGTACTTTGTTTTGTTTCTTTTTTGACTTGATAATCAGTTAATAGTTGATTCGGCCTTTGTTGCCTTATTATTTTATGCTTCTCTGCAGTGGTGATGAGGATCAGGCTCAAGAAAGAGTCAACAAGTTGGCCAAAATATTGAAGGAGAAAGAAGTTAGCTCCAGCCTCAGCAATGCCGGAGTGGGGGTCGTCAGCTGTATTATACAGAGAGATGAAGGCCGAGGCCCCATGAGGCACTCCTTTCATTGGTCGGCAGCTAAACTCTACTATGAAGAGCAACCTCTATTGCGTCATTTGGAGCCACCTCTATCCATTTACCTTGAACTGGTATATATGTGTATATATTTGTTCTTTTCAGCTTTCAGATATTAGTTTTAATTTTAACTTATCTGTGCCTATATCGAAAATTTGCTGTCAACAGGACAAACTAAAAGATTATGAAAATATACGGTACACTCCTTCTCGGGATCGACAATGGCACCTTTACACTGTTAAAGACAAACCACTATCCATCCAGAGGATGTTTCTTAGAACACTACTAAGGCAGCCTGTATCGAATGAAGGTCTGACTGTATATCAAGGATTGGATCATGGAGAGACTCATTCATTATGGGCTCTATCCTTCACGGCAAGGAGCATTTTGAGATCTTTAATGTCTGCAATGGAGGAGGTTGAACTCAATGCCCATAATTCCACCATCAAATCTGATCATGCTCATATGTACCTTTATATCTTGCGGGAGCAACAGATAAATGATCTTTTGCCATACCATAAGTAAGATTATTTTGGTTCCCAAGTGAGGTGTTCTTGAGTTTTGGCATTAAAATTGCAAATATTGACCTAGTTTTCAAATCCATTTCCAGAAGACTGGAGCTACCTGATGGCCATGAAGAAGCTGCGGTTGAGAAAATTTTATATAATCTGGGACATGAAATTAATGCGTCTGTTGGTGTCAAAATGCATCGTTTAGGAGTTTGTGAGTGGGAAGTTAAGCTTTGGATATCATCTGAAGGAGATGCTAATGGAGCATGGAGACTTGTCGTCACAAACGTGACTGGTCACACTTGCATTGTGCATGTAAGTTGGGTTGGTTTGCATCACACATATTATGACAATCCACCTGCAGGTTTATGTGAAAGTAAATATGCATGATGATGGCTTGTGGAAAAATCAGCTCATAAATGAAAATAAACTGTAAAATTAATTTCAGACTTTGTGTTTGGTGGGATTTTGATGTATCTTGAATTTTTTAAATATGCATGTAAAAAGTGTTCCTTAAAATCTCTGCTGTGATTAATTGGCCATGAAACTCTGTTGAAAAGCAGTCTTGAGTTATTAGAAGACTTTTCTTCAGTGCAGCATTATGTAGTCAATATGTGTGGAGCCATCAGAGTTCCGGTTCTCCTATATGCACCAGAAAATTAGCACGTAGTTTATTTGGTAAAAAGTTGTGTGAGTATGATATTTTGCATTTCAACCTTCAGGTCTATAGAGAAGTTGAGAATTCCAGCAACGAGATAGTCTACAGTTCCATCTCAGGGGAAGCGCCTTTGCATGGATTGCTTGTGAATGCACAATACAAGCCTTTGGGAGTCCTTGAACAGAAACGTCTTCTAGCCAGGAAAAGCAACACTACTTATTGCTATGATTTCCCACTGGTATACATTGATCTTTTATTTACATTACAGATTTAAGGTTGATGCGATTATAGTTTAAAGGAGGTCTTTCTTTGCAGGCATTTGAGGCAGTTCTGAACAGATCATGGACCCAGCATCCTGGAATTAACAAGCCTAAAGATAAAGCAATACTGAGAGTCACAGAGTTAGTTTTTGCTGACAAGAAAGGTTCTTGGGGTACACCACTTGTTTCTATCGAGCGACAGCCTGCACTTAATGATGTTGGCATGGTAGCCTGGCACATGGAAATGTCGACACCTGAATTTCCTTCCGGACGGACAGTTTTCGTTGTATCAAATGATGTAACCTTCAAAAATGGTTCATTTGGTCCCAGGGAGGATGCTTTTTTCCAGGCAGTGACTGAAGTTGCTTGTGCACAGAAACTACCTCTTATTTATCTTGCAGCCAATTCAGGAGCCCGTATTGGTGTAGCTGAGGAAGTGAAATCTTGCTTTAGAGTTGGTTGGTCTGATGAAACAAACCCTGAGCGTGGTTTCCAATATGTTTATTTAACTGCTGAGGATTATGCTCGCATTGGATCTTCTGTGATAGCACATGAGTTAAAGCTCCCAAGTGGAGAAACCCGATGGGTTATAGATACTATTGTAGGAAAAGAGGATGGTTTGGGAGTTGAAAACTTAACTGGCAGTGGTGCCATTGCCAGTGCTTATTCAAGGGCATACAACGAAACATTTACTGTGACCTATGTGACTGGAAGAACTGTTGGGATTGGTGCTTATCTTGCTCGTCTTGGTATGCGGTGCATACAAAGACTTGATCAACCTATTATTCTGACTGGTTTCTCTGCACTGAACAAACTTCTGGGTCGGGAGGTCTATAGCTCCCACATGCAACTTGGTGGACCTAAAATTATGGCGACAAATGGAGTTGTTCATCTTACAGTCTCAGATGATCTTGAGGGTATATCATCAATTTTGAAGTGGTTAAGCTTTGTGCCAGCATATTCTGGTGGTCCACTTCCCATTTTGAGTCCATTGGATCCTCCTGATAGGCTGGTTGAATATCTACCTGAAACATCGTGTGATCCCCGTGCTGCTATATGTGGTGCCATGGATGGTACTGGGAAATGGCTTGGAGGAATGTTTGACAGGGATAGCTTCATTGAGACATTGGAAGGCTGGGCAAGAACAGTAGTCACAGGTCGTGCCAAGCTAGGAGGAATTCCGGTAGGAATCATTGCTGTTGAGACTCAAACTATGATGCAAGTAATTCCTGCAGATCCTGGGCAGCTCGATTCTCATGAAAGAGTTGTTCCACAAGCTGGGCAAGTATGGTTTCCTGATTCCGCGACTAAGACTGCTCAAGCGTTGATGGATTTTAACCGTGAAGAGCTACCACTTTTCATTCTTGCCAACTGGAGAGGTTTTTCGGGAGGACAGAGGGACCTCTTTGAAGGGATCCTGCAAGCTGGTTCAACTATTGTTGAGAACCTTAGAACTTACCAACAACCTGTTTTCATATACATACCTATGATGGGCGAACTTCGAGGTGGAGCATGGGTGGTTCTGGACAGTAAGATAAATCCTGATCACGTTGAAATGTATGCAGAACGAACAGCTAAAGGAAATGTCCTTGAGCCTGAAGGTCTGATTGAGATCAAGTTCCGAACTAGAGAGCTGCTGGAATGCATGGGTAGGCTTGACCCAGAGCTAATCAATCTAAAGTCAAAACTTCAGGAAGCCAGCAGCAGTGGAACATTCGCGAATGTGGAAGACTTACAGACAAAAATAAGAGCCCGCGAAAAGAAACTTTTGCCGTTGTATACTCAAATAGCCACAAAATTCGCGGAGCTTCATGATACTTCACTCAGGATGGCCGTGAAAGGGGTGATAAAAGAAGTTGTGGAATGGCCAAAATCACGTTCATTCTTCTACAGGAGATTGCACAGGAGAGTTGTTGAGGATGAATTAGTCAAGACGCTGAGGGATGCTGCCGGTCACCAGTTTGACTATAAGTCTGCACGGGACACAATCAAGAATTGGTTCCTGAACTCAAAGATGGGAGGAGGCAAAGAAACTTTGTGGATGGACGACGAGGCTTTCTTTTCATGGAAGGATGATTCTAGAAACTACGAGGAAAAACTACAGGAATTACGTATACAGAAAATGTTGCTTCAGTTGTCCAACCTCGGGAATTCCACAATGGATTTACGAGCACTGCCTCAAGCTCTTGCTGCTTTCTTGAAAAAGGTAAACCATTTTCCCCCAAGACATACAATCATAACTTTATTTCGCATTTTCTCTCATTTTCTTGTTCTCACAACTATAAACGGTGTGCACTGCAGACGGATCCATCGTTTAGAGATCAACTGATGGATGAACTAAGAGAGGTGCTCCACTGATTCAGTTGTTTGCACTACCCCAAAATGTGTGATCTCAGTTAGGTCTTTTACTCCTCGTACGTAACTTTTTGGTGTCGACATCTCTAGAAAAAAAGGGTTTCAGTTGCATGCACGGTACTCGCTTCACTCTCTGTTGAATCAAACGAATTGGACAAGCTGTAGTGTATTGCTGTATGACTCAGAGGTATCCTACAACTGTAATTAGTAGGGATCGTGCGAGTGATCTGCTCTGTAGTCTTCACATATTACTTGGGCTGAAAATTTGTGGTATCCCAAAGTCTCCATTAATGTAAAATTCATGTTTGTCAGTAACAATCTGTAACCAATATAACTTGTATTTTTTTTCCAATATATGAATAAAATGTAGAGCTGGGGAGATCACATGTTTCTCACTGCATTTTTATTCAAGTCAGAAAGTTTTTTTTAATAGTTTCTCTAGCTTTTGCTAATTTTAAGCTTCTTTTGTTTATAGGTTTTAATATTTTCAAATGTTTCTGATAAAAATATGAAAAGAAAATGCATGCAAATTAGAGAGATGGTGGATGGTTTTGCTTTTTATTCGTCAATTATAATTATTTTGATTCCAATCATTATATTATAATAATTAGTATATTAATAATTAATATAAAACATCTATAATTAATTGTTAACTACTATAAAAATAGATTAATAACTATTAGTAAAGTAGAAAAATGTCGACATATTACCATACAACTTTTAGAGAATAGATATGTGGCAAAATTTCAGTTCTCGTCCTATTGGATATGAATTTCAAGGTCCCATGTTTTAAGGGTACAATTAAAGCCCAAAACTTTTAAAAACACTGAAAGGTGGGACAAGGCACGGTAAATTAAGCCCGTAAGAATTTAATAAAAATTTATTATCTCTTCATTGATAGTTCTAATAGTGAATAATATAATATAAGAATTTGTTCCTATAGAATATCAATTAATGAGAATTCATATTTTCGGAAAAATGAAATAAGAAAACAAGAATAAAAAGCATATAACATATTTATTTTTTACCTACTCTGTAACAAAAAAATTATATAAGCAAATGTGTTTCTTTCACTTGGAGTTTTATTTTTAAATCTACTTCAACATAAGCCATGATTTGATCCAATTCTAGTGAAATATAAATTTCATATGCATATTTCATAATAAAAGCTTACACTTATAAAAGATTATTTTCATCATAACACAAATTTTAAAACCATGCAGTATGAAACACAATAAGTGATTGAATTTAAAACAAAAACTAATATTCCTTATATAAAAACCCTTTGAAGTTGAGCAAAACAAATCTTGATCACATAAAACCAATCTGAGCACATTTTATTTAATAATAGAGGATAATTTTATTCACTCATTTATCGATCTATGGAATCTAAAGAAAAAAGGCACAATTCATGATCACAAGAAAGTAATTTATACAAAGCTGATTAATAACAAAAGATGCAATAACTTTATATAACGTAACAGTTTCTTACACCTCATACCAACATCATGCAACATTGAGGAAAGATTTAAAACTTGAGAAGCACTAAGTAGCAGATGCATGGACAAAATAGATAACCAAGAAGAACTTGTTGCTATAACCGTGGTGTATGGTGCTAATGAGATAGCAGACAGGAGGGAATTATGGGGATCTCTAGAAAACTTGACTTTGCAATGTGTTGATATACCGTGGCTGGTAGGAGGTGACTTCAACACAGTCAGAGACATGAGTGAGGTCTGTGGCACATCCGGAGACATAAGGATGGCTATGAATGAATTCAATACGTGTATTCAGAATACAACTCTATTACCACTACCCATGCAGGGGGAATGGTATACTTGGCACAACAGGAGTATCGGAGACCGCAACCTGTGGAAAAGGCTAGATCGGATGCTTACTAATGATACCTGGACAGCTCGATTCCCGACGGCTTACTACTCTTGCCTCACTCCTCGTACGTCGGACCACTCCCCTATGGTGATACACGAGGATAGGCAGCAACAATTCGGGGTATGTTCCGCTTTGATAACTACCTTACTCACTCACCGGACTTTATCCCTGCAGTGCAAAACATTTTGCAGCATGCAATTTTTGGTAACGTTATGTTCGATGTTACTCGGAAACTTAAAGCGCTCAAGCCTATTTTTCCGGAACAATGGAGGAAAAAAGGGGATTTATCACATAATGTTGAATTGGCTAAGGGGTTCCTAGAGAAGGCACAAATGGGGTTAGTGCCAACAGACAGGATGGGCTCTTCCTCTTGGTGGAACTTTGGTGCGGAGTGATTCTTGCCAAAGCGGCAAAACTTGAACAGATCATGCTACAACAACGGGCAAAAATCCTATGGATGAAGGGATGTGACCAATGCTCCCGAGTATTTTTTTCGAAAAATTATATAGAGGCGGGCGAATAGAAGAATTTTGCAAGTTAATGATGCCCAGGGAATCCCTCACACTGCACCGAAGGAGGTAATACATGAATTTGTCTCCTACTATCATTCTTTGCTAGGAGGAGAAAGGCGACAACAGGTGATGGATCTCCAGTATCTTAGACCGTGGGCAAGGCATATTTTGACGGAGGAGGAGGTTGCTTTTATTATTGCCCCTTTCTCGGAAGAGGATGTAAAAAATGCCACATTTGATATTGCCAAGGACAAAGCATCGGGACCGGATGGGTATTCTTCAGGCTTTTATAAAGCCACTTGGCTTGTGATTGGCAAGGAAGTTATGAAAGTAGTTCTGGATTTCTTTGCTACGGGGAGAATTCTTAAACAAATTAATAGCACAATACTGATGCTTATCCCCAAGGTACACTCTCCCATGTCTGTAGCTGACTATCGACAAATTTTTTCCTGCAATGTACTTTATAAGATTATTGCAAAACTCATTGTCCAAATGTTGAGTGCGGTTTTGGACAAGATTATTAACCCATGCCAGGCTGCATTTGTCCCTGGACGGAGCATAGGGGACAATATTCTATTAGCACAGGAGCTATTCAGTGAATACAAACAAGCCCGACGTCCACCTAGGTGTTCATTAAAGGTTGATATTCGGGCGTACGACACTGTGGAGTGGGACTTCCTATTATCTGTTCTACAGTTATTTGGATTTCTGGATATGTTCAATGGATGGATTGAGGAGTGTGTCACAACACCTTCTTTCTCGGTGGGGATGAATGGCAAGCCACATGGATTCTTCCCCGGGGCACGAGGAATGAGACAAGGTGATCCCCTCTCCCCATATCTCTTTGTACTAGTAATGGAGGTGCTGCATATGGGGTTCCTGCAACTTATAGAGCAGGATATGAAATTCACATTCCATTGGAAATGTGAAGCATCCAGAGTCTTCCAGCTAGGGTTTGCTGACGATTTGTTGTTATTTTATCGGGCTAACATAGAATCAGTTAGAGTCCTGAAAGATGGACTAGACTGATTCACTTTGTGGTCTGGACTTAGACTCAATGTAGAGAAGAGCCACCTCATTATATCAAAATCCGCCCAGAATGTGAAAGATCAGTTATTGGCAGTGCTGGGATTCCAAGAGGGTCATCTACCAATGAGGTACCTAGGGCTACCTTTGCTTTCATCCAGACTATCTATTGCTGACTGCCAACTATTATTGACTAAAATTGATGCACGCATTAATAGTTGGGAGGGTCTGGCATTATCATATGCGGGTAGACTACAGATTATCAAATCTGTTCTTATATCTCTAAGTGTTTATTGGGCATCGGTGTTCTTATTACCGAAAGGGTTATGAGAGATATTGAAAAGCGGCTGCGAAATTTCTTATGGAAAGGTACCGAAAATAATGGATACCCGAAGGTAGCATGGAAGGAGATCTGTAAGCCAAAGGAGGAGGGGAATCTCGGAATTCAAGAAATTGGTATTCTCAATCGAGCACTTATGTGC
The DNA here is from genome assembly GCF_000512975.1 of Sesamum indicum. Classification (NCBI taxonomy): domain Eukaryota; kingdom Viridiplantae; phylum Streptophyta; class Magnoliopsida; order Lamiales; family Pedaliaceae; genus Sesamum; species Sesamum indicum. Next base: position 2,040,151 of record NC_026151.1, read on the forward strand.
AAAAAATTATGCCAAATCATTCGATGTGACCGGACTTCTATTTGGGTGGAATGGCTATTCCATGGACGATTACGAGACACATCCATTTGGACTGTCCCGGAACACCGGGGGCCATGGGGGTGGAAAAAGTTATTGCAGTTGCGGACTTGGATAAGATCAGTGGTGGATTACCAAGTTGGAGATGGGACGAGTTTCTACCTATGGAAGGACCCGTGGCACCAGCTAGGCCCTCTTATCCATAGATTCCCGTGAAGACCTGCTTGCTTGGACCTTCATGAATCTACCATGTTGAGTGCAGTTCTACATGAGGGACAGTGGAACTGGCCTCATATTACAGATAAGGAGTGCTCAGAGATTACAATAGTGCTACCACAGATATATGGGGGTGACGATCGTATTCGGTGGAAGTGTTCAACTGGAAGCCCCACCACTCACAAGCTTTATGATCTTTATTCCACCTGGACCGAAAGTAGAATGGAATTCACTACTTTTGGGATCTTTGAAGATTTCTAGACATATTTTCATCTTATGGCTTGCTATTTTGGGCAAACTTACCACCACGGATAAACCTTGGTTATCCCACATAGGAAACTGCTTGCTTTGTAATGATGATATGTAGAGTCACACGACCACCTCTTCTTCCGGTGCAGATTTAGTAGACGATGCTTTTACTCTGTTCGGCGCATTATTCGATTCTAGTGGCCCAATAGGGGTTGGGCAAGAGATATTGAGTGGGTAGCAAGGAAATGGCGAAGGAAGCACATCATCAATATTGCATACCGTGCCTTACTTAGTGCGATTGTGTACCACATATGGAGGGAGCGGAATATGAGACGATTCCATCATTAGGAGAAGACACCCAGTACTGTAGCTAACTTAATTGTAAATGATGTTAGACAGCGTATTCTTACCGTTGAGTTAGCTAGTTCAATTAGTACATTTGCATTATACCGATTGTGGCGCATCCCCTGGCCTGCTGAGGATACCGCCTGAAAAGGAGCATTGTTGTACTATACCTCTTTACTTATTAATGAAAATTACATTTACCCAAAAAAAAGTACTGGCAAAAGAGGTTACCACACATGAAATCTTATAAGAAACCTGATACAGTTATTTGATAGTTGTTTATTTATATATAAACAAAGGAGTTACTCCTACAAACACCATCACTTCACTTTGGAGGTGAAACTGACAAACTTGTAACATCCTGTGAAGTATTGCTTGATTGGAGAAGATATGAATTTAGAGATATAGTAGCAGCATTAAGATCATTATCTGATATTTGACACATCAATACAAAAGTAAAACGATTCAAATTATTTTAGTTTTGAAAGTTAATGAGACATAAAAAAGAGATACTAAATGAGGTACATAGCAACAACATAAGAGTGGAAAGATGAACATTCCTCAACACAAACTTTTGGGGGCTGGTCGACATCTTCTTCAATCATTGAAGAGACAAATGTTACATTGGTGGTTCCTTAACTTGACAAGACATCTTTTTGGAATGATCCTAGGTCTGTTCCCGACACACACAAATCAAATCAATAACCTAAAAACGATGCTTCATTCATGAAATGCAAGGAGATGTTTGCCAAGTCTAAAATGGATTTGTTTAAGTGTTTGCAGTGAGTTCCAAGACATATTTGATGCTGATCATTTATGACGTCCTTAATGATGAAGTTCGGATACTCTAGGAGTTAGGTCCAAGGGTCAAGAGGAGGGTAAGATGGGGATGATATATACAATGCCACCTGTTAGTTGGTCGGATATCTCTTACTATCACAATCAAGTAAGTGGAATTCTACTACTGTTGCTTTCGTTAATGTGATATCCAATGCCATAATGAGCGTCCATAGTCTTCTTTTTGATCCGAACAATGAATCATTTTCCATTCAGACATTTATTTATAGCATTATAGTCCAACTTTTTGTTCTGTCCTGGAGAAAATAAACTAAACTTTATTCAAGTAAAAAAAATAGCTTAATATGAACACTTTTATTTATGGAGTAAAATAACAAATAACCAACCTCTTCCTCATTTTTCACGAAATCAAGTGCAGTTATACCAAGAAGATTCTATGTCAAGTCGTCAAATATAACAACATCCAATTGTGTTGTGCCATTGGAGAGTGTGAAAAACTTAGTGTTGGAAATAAGCTTTAAAATTTTCTACATTGTCAAATTATTTCAAACACTTTATTTGATCTTAATGTGCCACTTTAATTTAATATTTATTTGAGGTTTATGACCCCATTATTATGATAATTTAATTGTGATTTATAAGATTTAATAAGTATTTGACCATTACATTTTTATATTTATATGACCTATTCATAATTGGATTTATTATAATATTATGAGTTTTAATTAGGCCACTTAATATTTTATAACGGTCAAGTTTTTACAACTATTTAAAGGGCCATTAGCCTTTTCATTTGGCACATTGAGAGAGATGTTTTGTATAGCTTATGAGTTGAGAAATATTTTATACTCCCACAAGTATTTGTAGAGTTTTTGCAACGTGACTGTGGATAGGTTCTTAGTCTCCTCGTGGTCGTGCACATGGGAAGAGACACTGCTGAGAGCTAATGAGATTTTATCCTGGAGTCATTGTTAGCTGTTAAAACCTGCACGTAGGGAGGCAATCATGGCTTTAGGTCAGCGACAAGTGTCGTGACTCTCCATCGGTGCAACTTTTCTAATTTCTAAATTTATTTCGTTTATTTTCGTACTATATGTAATTGTCATAATATATATAATGATATTTTATATATAAAGTTGTTTTGAGATATGATTATAAATACAAATCATACAATTTTCACAACACTTGGTTCTAGATAATTGAAAAGATCTAATTAGAAAGGTGCACATAACCTACTTGTACCATCACTTTTCGTAAAGTGAAAAAAAAAACAAATTAAATGACTGAAAAATGATAACATTGGCTTGGCAATAGTTTTTCCACGGCAGAAATTGCAAGTAATTTTCCAATCATACTCGTCAGTCGTGCCATTCAAGCAAGTATCACACTACCATATACCAATATTTTTTTATCAACATCCATGATTGTTGCTGCCACTTTCCACATAATTTGTCTTCATACACATATACAAATATCGTATGAAATTTATAAACTTCTAGTAGCTTATTAGGATCGTTCGATTGACTTCAAGAACTCTGGAGCTCCATGTTCTCTAGGGAGAGAATCATCTATTAGACGATGAATGACAATGGTTCTGCTTATGATCCATTGGTACATACTCGGTACCATTCTATATTTAGGTCCAACAAATGTGACCTTTGCATTTGATATATCATATGTCTCAGTTGTAGCATATCTTCCATCAAGCTTATGTCTGGACTATATATAACAGCCTGCACCTTAGTTCCCTATATAAGATTTTGAATAAGATATACAACTGTTATACAAGAACAAATAATTCAAAAAGGAATTAATGAATAGTTGTACAGATGTTGTGCAGACATACATCTTTATCAATAAAGATAAACCTTTGATACTTTTTCGGACTGGACTATGATTGTCGAGGGCTTAGCTTTTGAATAACAAGAACTTTTGTTGTCCAATTCTTGGTATTTGGTGTAACTTCAGGAACAGGGTCAAGGGGGCGATGCATTTTGAACAACCACTACACAAAGAACACATTTTTAGTTATGAGGAAAACAAGTAAAGTATTACAAGAGGGTAGTCAAAGTTATTTCACAAAATGCACAAGTAAAAAATTGGAATGCAAAAATGATTGGATGTTTATCTATTGAAGATTAAAAAAAAAAAAAAAAAACTACTGCAAGTCTATTCTTGAGAAGATAAGTCTAAATATCATGCATCACATATTTGAATAAAATATAAAAAAAATTGACAAACCAAGCAATAAATGATACAGAAAAACTACATGTAAAGAAACATATAACACTCACTATATGGAGAAACTACTAATACTACATATAAAGAAACAATAAAGGAATTACATGCACATCTTTCACAAATAGGCTACCAAGAAAAAATTGAAAAACTCGATGGTTTAGAAAATAGCGTCATTTGGTTGAGATAATATACGAAATTGATTAAGTTATTGGTTTATAAATAAATAACTAAAAAATGTTGAAAATTTTTAAAAGCTTACCAAGAATAAGGAAATGAAGGAACCTGTTTCTTCTGCATTTAGCTATTGTAAAGGTGAAAAGAACACCTTGCGACACCTTTTCTTTGAGTGCCCGTTCAGCAACTACGTTTGGTCACATATCCGAGTATGGCTTGGGATTAACCGACGTATGTCCACCTTGCACAGTGCGGTGAAATGGCTCAAGAAGGAGAAAATCAGCTCCTCCGTTCATAACAAAGCGCGACACCTAGCTCTGTCATGCACGGTCTACACCCTTTGACGGCATCGTAACGAATTCATATTTGAGGGTGCATTACCCAGTCCCGAGGGCCTTATTATTTCCGTGAAGATCTATAGGCTCCTCTTGACACATTTCCCGCACGGTTTAATAGCTCTTTAAACTTTAGTGTGGGTCCTTTTGTATCTCTCCGGGTATGCCCGGAGTATTCTGTAAATATTACTGGATGAATAAAAACTTACAATTCACCCAAAAAGGAAAAGAACACCTTGCGCATCATGACATCTCAATATATAGACTTCTACTTTCCAGTATATTTGTTCTCTAAACAACAATAATAGTAAATGAGAAGTCTACTCTTGAATTTCAAGATGCAAAATTTCCTTATAAACAATATTTCTAGTAAACGTGACAACTTTATCTTCAACAGTTGGAGGTTGTATCACAACTTTAACAGAATTACCAGTCTTGGCTCTAGAAAGAGCAATGCGTAATTGACCATGACTAAATATAGGTTCCCTTGTGAAGAGTCACGGGTTTTTATCAAGACTAACAAAATGTTTCATTTCACCTGGAAACTTATCAATCAAAATTTCATTTATCTCATATACATAATCATTTTTAGGTACTAAAATGGACATATTTATTACAAGCAAATGATTAATCAAGAAGAGATCCAAACATGGAAAAGCTAATTCAATCAAATCTTCTAGTTACTTGTGAGACTCAACTAAAGGTAAATCATGTTTTTTGGAATTTCAATTCTATCATAAGAATATGAGTTTCTGTCGCATTACCGGCCACTCTCATAAAATATTTGGTAAACATGGGATCATCTTTAGCACGTATATATTCTCTTAAAAATAATATGGGAACATGGCAATGAAAAACTTGCAAAACTTGCATCTATAGTATCTTGTTTTTCCCCCAATATGATCACTACGAAAGGCAAAACTTTTCCACCAAAAGGATTGTTAGAATCTCCGTTAAATCTTGTAAAATATCATCCAATGACTCAATAATCTATCGTCTAGCCATTAGAATCTCATCCCAAATTATCTACTTGGCATTAACAATAACTTTGCAAGTGTAGTTTGTTCACTTATCTTACATTTTGTTTTTCCATAAATACAGGGATCTAAAATTGTGAATGTGTTGTTCCACCTCCAGGCAACATCAATTGCTATTCCAGAAGTTGCTACAACAAGTGCAATATAACCTTTTCATCTCACATCAGTAAGAAGAGCACGGTATAAGAAGGTTTTTCTACTTCCTCCAGGCCCATCTATAAAATGCATACCACTTGAACTTGAGTAAATCTTTTCAGTGATAATATTAAATACACGCCTCAGATCATCATTTAATCTATCAATTGAAAGTAGATAAGCTTCTAAACCTTATATATTTCGTTCATGATTGTACTCTCTCAAGATGGAATTCTTTCAAACATATGCTTAAAGTTTCGAAAAATTCATTAGTTCCTTCTGATGTCTTGATCTCTATTTCATATTCAGATAAATGACCTTGCTGACGAAAATATCCAAACATATGAGTTTTAAGTTTTTCTCATAACATTGTCGGATCTGCTGGAGTACAATGTATTAAGATTGTGGAGAAAAGTCTTCTTAAACTATAGGACATTTGATATTGAGATTCTTCTTCAAGGCATTATGCTAAAGAGCTATTTAAATCTAATAATCCTAAACTTGCAGTCACATAAATGTATCATGATATTTACCCTACATAGTTTTCAAAGAATTAAAAGATGTTAGTCCTCTAATATTTTGAAAAGAATTCTAAATAGTAATGCTTGTCCTCTATGGGACTAGCATTAGCTACCATCCAACCACAGTGCCACGTTTTCTTGTTCCCTAGATTTTATCTTGTGTATCCCAAGCAAAGTATTGAGAAAACTCTTTGTACAAAATATATAAGCAATTTGCTTTTGCATCATGGCATTCATATAAAAGAATTCACTTATCATTGTTTTGGTGCCATTGGATTAGAAACCTGCTCTAGTCTTTGTGTACACTTGAATGATACATATTGATGGCCGAAAATATGTAATTATAAAGTAATAACTTAAGGATGTATTTCAGTCACTACAAAATTAAAAAACGTCCAAGTTGATTCTAGAGCAGCTATCCATCTTCCAGATTGAAATTGCTTAACTTCATCATGGCCTATAGATGAATCTGTTCCCATAACATTGTAAGCTACTCAATCATGTCCTTTATATATATATATATATATATATATATACTTATATAGATACTAAACTAATTTTACGTTAGAACAAATCTCAGCATTAATAAGGCATTCAAATTTTACTAATAAATATGGACAATATGGCACAACCCAACAATTGTCAAGTGAATTTTTTCTAACTAAAGCAGTCCTTCCATCATTCCTTCTCCTATAATTAGGATATGGACTTTTTCCATGAGATGTTATGTCACAAAATCTGGATAATGATTTTGACATATACCATATCTCATGTAGACATTATTCTTATTCAGTTTGCCACAAGGACCATGCATCGTATGCTTGACAACTGAAGAATAAAGATAAGGGTATCTTGCTTTTTCAGGCAATTCAATACATATAAATTGATCATATGCATCCAGAAATTTAGTTTTATACCTATTTTTCATTATTAGTAGCCAATGTGCATGAGGAAAGCCTCTTTTCCGAAATTCAATAACATATGTGTAAGTGCACATTACCAAAACTTTTTTATTTATCAATTCATCTTTTAGTTCTTCAAGCTTTTCCCTAAAACCTCGTGCAAATAGATTAGGTTTGTTTAGTGGTAATTCATGAGCGAGTTTTTTGTTGGTGGTTTTATTCCAATTAGAATTACATGTCATTGCCAAGAAAATATCTAGCTTCCCATACTTTTGAACCAATGTTATTGCATCTATATATCTCTTACGCATATCCCTAGGACCTCCTATAAATGATTCCGAAAGTATGATTCGTTATCCAATTTTATTAGGATCATTCTCACCATGTTTTTTAAGACTATCTACGACACCTTGAAGAGACTCAATTCTAGCATTTTTTTGTCTTTGTTCTTGCCGAAAATAATCAAGCCTTTGTGTCTCAACCTTAATATACATTTCATTCACATATTGTTGCAATAGCCTATGAGAGTGCAATAATATTGATTTATCACCAGCACATATTTGGAGTTTATAGCAATAATATTCTCGAGCAGATATAGTCTCCTCTTGTGGGAGTATTTTTTAGGGAGTACTTTTTAGTAACTGCAAGCAATAAAAAGATAAAAAGTGAAAATAAATTAAATCAAATATATTTTTTTAAAAAAAAGACGTTGTCAGTCACATGCCTTCTGCCTCGAATTACAACAATTGAACACCTGAAAAGACACATGAAGGATGGACCAGGTGTTCACCTTCACAAGATCTCATCTCTTTTTAACAAATTATTCTCTCAAAATAATTTTTTTGCTGAATGCCCACATGCCAACCAGGTTCACCTCGGTTAAATAATAAAGGGTATTGCAATGGATCATAACATCGATAATAATACTCTATGTTTTGACTTCTACTTGATTTTGGATAAACTCTGATATTCGAGACTGAGACTCATCACATTCATAAGAGTTTTTTCATATTGCAACCACTTGATCAACAATAGAAATATTTTATATGCATTGGTCTAACCCAGGGTAAGCTCTTAAAACAATCATACATTCATGTAATGCAGGATTTTCTCATAGGTTGCGGAAAAACGAAGAGCTTATTGACCTCTAGAAGTTTCACAATGATTAATACCAATTTCTTTTTCAATTTATCAGACATAGCTAAACGATTATTAACCTCATTCTTAATATCATGAAAATATAGTTGCAAAATGGTTCCCCTTCCTTCCTTGGGAATGAGGTAATTTTAGAAAGTGAGAGACCAATCCTTGGTCTCTAAATATGTAAACATTTTTAACATTACGGCAAAGCTCTTTATCATAAGTGACCCCAATAAGTGAAGGCAAAATCATTGTTGTATGTACGAGAATTGATCTTAAAGTGCAAGCACATATGAGAACTACCAAAGAACAAATCCCATAATTCTTCAGGAACATTGAGTGTTGAATGTGACACTTGATCGTTGGAGCAACAGAAAGAGGTGGTTCTCGATGGAATCTGATTACACCGGAATGCATACAAGTCGGTGCCTCTGGCAGACACCAAGGACTTTCTCCAATTTTTGCTAGGCGTCCAAGCCCAAGCAATTTTAGGGTTGAATTATTGATATCTTCACTACCAAAAGTAAGGCCCAATTGTTTTTCTTTAAAAACCAGAAAGCAGAAGTAAGATAAATAAAAAGAAAAATATAGAAAAAGTAGGGAAAAAAAGAAAATAGTCAATTAGAAAAAATATGTGATTTAGGCAAAAAATTTATCATGATTTGATTCGGCGCTCTGGAGCATGTAAATTTGGAGGTATGCCAAATGACATATGGCAATCATCAAATAATGGAAAGTGAAGGGACCCCTTTTCCATTCGGCCATCGACTTGTGTGGTAGTTTGAGACTGATGAGTATTATGTGAAGAAGACAAGCTACAAGAGCTATCATCTCTCTCAGATTAACTAAATCCTTGACTCGTCGAAAGAGGAAGTGAGGCAGCCGAGTAGAAGGTTTTTTGATTAAAGATTTTTGTGCATACATTTCTTTATGATGGGCATTCAACACATTTTGTTTTTCAGCAGACTTGTTATTGTAAGCTTCATGCCTTCTTTCTTTAAATGATTCTTTTATATTCCTTGTTAGGCAATGTATTGGAATTCGACTGTTACATAATTTTATATTGTGCAATAGCTAATATTTTTTTAAACAGAGTTCCATCACAATTCAAAATAAAATCAAACCAAACGAAAGAACAACAATAATCATTAATGCGAAAAGACCATCTAAACCAAAAAGATGAAAGACCAAAAGAGAAAAGTATAACAAGTATTGACACATGTAATTCAATATAAATAATGTCATTTGAGAAGAATAATAGTCTACAGAGAGTAAGAATCACAAGGTTTATCTTAAGAAGTAAAGATTGTTGAATGAGGTTTCTAAGTGACTAAGGAATTATACTATGAAAATAATTGCTCCTTTTGAATTCTACACACATTATAATAATAAAGTAAATAAAAATAAATGACTTGTCTAGGCCAGCAAATACAAAAATACATATTGGCATACCTAAATAACATAAGAAAGAATGCTCATGTAGACCAACATATGTAAAAATACATATTGAGATACATGCTCATGGAAAAAGGAAAACTATAAAGAAATAAAGTCATGTTGCTTACATTTATGCATATCAGACGAAATTAACTTGGACAGCTATAGAAATTTACAAATGGCAGGATAGAATTAAAGTAATAAACCCACCACCAACAATATCATCTTACTTAAGCACACGATAATCACCAAGAAAGAAATTAAAAATTAGAAATATAACAACAATAAATTAATTTATATAAGCACACACAAAGAATTTAGCAAATTTCTTATTTATTGTAAAAGATAATAATCAACAAAAATACATACATGTAGAGATCCTTGAACAATAAAATGTAATTTAAATGCACAATTTATATCTTTTAAAAAATAAGCATATAGAACAAGTTTTGATAAAATTTCAATAACTAAAACTAACTAAAGAGTTCAGTTACAAGGACATGAACTAAGAAAAAAAAGAAGAATGAACACAACCACAAAAAAGTCTCTTCTTAGGTATGAATTTACAAAATTTTTTCTCTTTGAAAATTTACAAAAGTCCAAAGTTATTTAATGCGACTTCTTTGTTTTATTTGACTAAAACCAGGCGTATTTTCATAAAAAAGGTACAAATTTGATGTGTCAATTAATTAAAATTATGTCTGCACCACATCAAGGATAGTTTAACAAACTTATTGATGCCATTAACTACGGTGGGCCTGTTTTGTTACGTTTTAGAGTTTAGGGGGTGTTTGCGATACGAGATATATTTCGTGGGTGCTAAATGTATTTGACTCTTTTTATTAAAAAAAAAATAGCAAGGGTAAAATTGACAATTTCAGACCTCCATTTAAAAATTCCATAATTTCATCAAACATCAAAAGAGTATATGTAACTTTCCAAGTAGCAAAAGAATATTCGTAATTAAGTCAAATCTCATTAGATTTGATTGTAATTACCTATAAAGAAACCTTGTTAGTCAGATACTATATATGCATCATGTCAGGTCTGCTCCAGTTTATTTTGAATATCCTTTCCTTTGGTTTTTGGCAAAATTTAATTTGAAATTTCAATTTGAATAGCTTTTATACCTAAAGAAATGGAATCTACTTGTGAAAAATAAATATTGAAAAAGAATATTACTAACATCTAACATATTCAAAAAGGAAAACAAAGAAGATTTTCACACATGCCCAAGAGTACTATAAGCAAAAAATCTTTCCTCTAAGTTTGAGAAATTGGTTACATTACTATTTAGGGTAAATTACAAAGGACTCTTCTGAAATTTGTCATAATTATAAATATCTTCTTATTATTTAAAAAATTACAAATATCCATAGATCGTCTAATAAATACTCCGTAATGGGTCATCAATAAGAGGTATTTGTTAGACGTCCATTATCCAGGTGGTATTTATAATTTTTTAAATAGTAAAAAAATAATTATAATTATGAAAAATATCCGGGGAGCCGTTTGTAGTTGCCATATTATTAATGTGAATGGCGCAACAAAATTGTTTAACTTAATTGACATTGTGAATTTTTAATGAAAAATTAGGGCAAAAATTTTAAATGTTAAAAATATTACAAAACTAGTTTAACTTATGAGCAAGACCTATTTTTTGATGAAATGATATGACCAAACTGAGCATTAAAAAAAGAAAAAAGTTGACATAATAATGAAATCGATGCCCACACCCTATTATTATATATTAGGATTATTCGTAGATATTATGTGTATATTATAAAATTTTAAATACATAACTATAAGTATTATTACATTATTTTTAGATTTTTTTTTAATTATTTCAATGCATTTGTTGAATTTACAGTGATAGAAAAGAACAATCTTAGAATGCGGTAAGACGATAGGATCGCATTTTGTGCTTATTTCATGTGATATTTTGACTTATTTTGTGACCAAAATGCTCCTAATTAAATATTATTTTGCCGTATTAGGACAAATGAAATAAAAAATAAAGAAAAACACCAAAATAAAAATTCGGACAAGATTCAAACTCAATTTTTGGCAAGAATTTGGAGCTGCTTGGACTACCTTTTGATGAATGAAGAGTTTAACCAGGTAATTTTATTTCCATAAGTCTTTTAGTTCAATTAGGAATCTACTTTTAATCCTAGTAGAATTAAGTATCTAGTTATTATTTATATATGATGTAATTCACTTTAAGAGTCAACTTTTGAACTTTTGAGAATTTCAAACCTTGAATTCTCATCTCTTTATTTCTCTACGTTTTTATGATATTTTTTTATTTTGCTTTTCATGCGTTCTTCCATGAGCATGTCTAGCTAGTTCTCTTATTCCGATTGAAGACTTGGTGAATGCTTAATTTCAACAAGTTTTCAGATCTAATTTATGATTTCTAGTTTTATTCATATTGGTATTTGTGTTGTTTTCTGTGTTTTATTATAAATAATCTGATTTATGAATGATAGGTACCATTATTCATTGTCAAGAATATTTGCCTAGCCAATTGAACTTGCAAATGTGTAATTGTTTGTTTAGTTCAATAACTTGTGGTAACATAGCATAATTGATTATGTAGAAGGTTTTGATTATGTTGTGGGGAATGCACAATCTAACTTAAATAAATTCTCGTAGGAATTTATTGGTTAGAATTGGGCCTTTCTAGTTCTTAATGCTGTTGGTAAATTAAATCTTGAGTACGTTCCCATGGTTGTTTACTGATTAGGGATTTAGTCAATGGACGTTCCTTGACTACCACAAAGTAAGGAAAGGTGAGGTCGTTAGATCGTACCAATGGCCATAACCAATTTATCTATCATGAATGATTGTTATCTTTGCATCTATGATCGATTGTGGAATTAAACATGATCCTGTCTTTAACTGAAATACTTTTCTCTTATATTTATCTCTTCTAATTTTATTAGCTCTTTAGTTTAATATAATTTTTATTTTTATTCTTCTTCCAATCAAAAATCCCCTTAATTATTTTAATTTTTGAAGGAATTAATTTAAAATCAATCCCTGTGGATTCGACCCTACTCACACTTCTACAAAAGTATTCGTAGGAATTATTTTTGGTGGATTCGACACCCATCATAAGAAATCGAAATAAATAAATAAAAAAAAGGAGCAAGGAAGGACATTAAATAAGTGAAGAGGTGATATGAGATTGAAGAACAAAAATAATACAAAGGAGAAAAATAATTATATAGATGCGCTACTGAGTGTTAAATAATCAAGTAGTTAGATGATTTACACGTATTTTACTTTTTCCAAACAATGGGATCACATAACCAATACTTAAAACACCAAGTGTAACATGAATTTGATCGACATCAAGATAGTCATTTCACTTGTAAAAACATCAACATAGCTCATTCTTTAAATCCAAATACAAAATGTACGAAGCACTAATGTAGCATGAGGTTCACTTCTAATAACAATTCAAACAGGAAGCAAAGTAGTGCCTCTACAATTTCTGTTCTCACTCTTTCTTTCTCCAACTCTCATTTCTTTCTCTATTTCTGTCATTTTCTCTTTTATATTACACAAATAAATAAATATTCTTTTCTCTCAACAATATTTATACTAACCTAATTATACATATTTTATATAATTTACCTTTTTTTTCTTTGGGAAAAATCTCGTATCGTCGAATTGTAATATCGTTCCTGGACGTCAGACAGGCGTTTGATAGCATGATACCAATTGTTAAGACCTTTCTTATTAAAGTTTTTTCGTTCCGATATCTGGGCATCCCACAGTCAAGTCTCATCCCATCTCGCTTTTGACTGTTTAGTCCCCTTCATTTCGGAAGCTGTTTCTATTTCTACATCTCTTTCTTCCTCACTTGCCACCCTTTCTTCCTCACTTTCCACCCTTTCTTCCGTTTTTGAGGTTTTTTTCAGTTTCTTAGTAAGAATGGGTGACGGTATTCTGCCTAAATAGTAAACACAGGTAATAAATAAGATAATACTAAAGATCCGACTTTGTACAGTTTGGGAAGGGGCTTTGATTGATCAAAAAGAGGAATCTACTTCAACCGATATGCCCTTTTGAAAAAATTCTCAAAAAGAAATGCAAGGAAAAAGCTCCGAACCCTCCAAAATTGCTGTATTGGAGAAATTTTCCATTATTTAATTCTTTTTCCCGGTCTTATTATTGGAAAAATATTTGGTTTCAAGTAATCGAAACGACGTTTGAAGTAATACAATCGAATTTAGAAATCAAAAGCAATTAAAGCCACGTTGGAACAAATAATAAAACACAATTAGAAACGCTATTTATTACAAAAAATTTAAATCGAAAACTTACAACGAGAATTGTATTGTAACAATTCTCAGTCCAATTTGAAGTCGTTAATTTTTAATCGAATCACATAATAACTGCTTGCCTTGAAGAGAATATACGTCCCGTATCAGCAGTGCACCGGGTTCAATGTAATTTCTCCCAGGATAAGACGGCTACAGTTTTTCGGTTTTAGCACTATACCGAAGAACACCTCAAACAACACTCAGAAGCTTGTCACCGAAACTAAGTTCAAATTTCTCAAAATATAGGAAGAGAAACCGAGGGAGATTGTTTCAAAAGAGAGAAGAGCAAGAAACTTGAAACTTGTGTTTGATTTTTGTGTGTATTGCAAACGAGCAATGTATGGCTATATATAGGCATGGCCAAGACCTACTACTAAATGTAGCAATTAAAATGAGACATGAATGCCTTCAATTTTCAATTGTAACAGCCATGAACGGCCAAATATTTTCCTGTAACAGCAATGCCTTGATAATGACCATGATGAGAAATGATTCCTTAAATTGTGAGTTACTCCATTTGAAAATTCAAATACAACAATCCCCCACAAACTCATAGATTTGAACTCAAGTTTCTATGACTTTCTGGTTGAACCATTGTCTAAGTTATCCAACGTCAGTTATCACCAGGTTAAATGAAACTTAGCCTTGAATTTAAGCCTGTGAGTGTGACAACGTCTGCCAGTAACAACAAGCCACCAGCTTTGTGTTGATCTTTAGGGTTGACACTTAGGCCATGTGTCCTGATCCTGTTCATGAATGATTTCATGAATAACCCAATTCCTTAGTTGCGGCCAAACAACGACATTCACTTAGTTGGGCATCTCCAGGGATGCACTGCTAGCATCTCGTCTTTATAAGACTTGACCCCATCCAGAGTTAGACTCTTACTATACCTGCAGTAGCAGCACCTTCCAGAATTTCAGGGGACAGACTCCAGATACGAAGTATCAGTCTATTTGGTGCTCTGACATACCCTTACGACTTGTTGATATGACAATGAACCTTCTTTATGGGATCTCCATTCAAAAGGTTGGGTTGCCGTCATAGATATATCACTGATGGGTTTTCAGTCCCATCCCCAATCTGGACTTATGAACTTGTGACAGATTCAGTCCTTTCGTCAAAGGATCAACCACATTGTCCTTTGTTCCCACAAAGTCAATGCCCATTACTCTGTCTGACACTAATGCCCTTATAGACTTCAGTCTAACTTGGATGTGTCGTTTGGTCTTTTGATTGTATTTACGACTCCTCACCTTTGCTATTGTGGTTTGGCTATCACAATGTACAACAATCGGTGAAAGAGGCTGACTTACAATGGGAAGTTGTGATAACAACCCAAATAGCCATTCTGCCTCGGTACCAGTCGTATCTAACGCACATAACTCGGCTTCAAATGTAGACCGGGTTATCAAAGTCTGTTTTGCAGACTTCCAAGAGACTGCTCCCCCACCTAAGGTAAAAACATATCCTGAGCACCCATTACTCCCGGAGTTCTTGGCTATCCAGCTAGCATCACTATATCCCTCAAGAACAACAGGGAATATGCCATAATGTATGGCCAGTGACACCGAGCCCTTTAAGTACCTTAGTACTCTATCCAAAGCACCCCAATGAGTTTTGTCAGGACAACTAGTGTATCTAGCCAGCTTAGAGACAGAAAAGGATATATCTGGTCTTGTGCTATTTGCCAGATACTGTAAACTCCCAATAATTTTGGAATATCTTAGTTGTACAACCGAAACACCACTTTCATTTTTGAATAAACCTACAGAAGGATCATATGGTGTCTTAGCGATTCTACTATTTTGATAACCAAATTTCTGAATTATCTTCTCAACATAATGAGCTTGAGAAATGACTATTCCATCAGTTGACCGAGTCAACTTGATGCCAAGAATCACATTAGCTTCACCCATATCCTTCATTTCAAACTTATTTTTCAAAAATGACTTGGTTTCGGTAATAATATCTAGACATGATCCTATTAACAGAATATCATCCATATACAGGCATAGAATTATCATTTTATCTCCTTTAACCTTGCAGTATATACATTTGTCATTCTCATTTACCGTGAAGCCGAACGCAAGAATAGTTTTATCAAACTTTTCATGCCACTGTTTGGGTGCTTGTTTAAGTCCATATAGTGACTTAACAAGTTTACAAACTTTATGCTCGTTACCATGAGCTACAAACCCCTTAGGCTGATCCATGTAAATTTTTTCCTCGAGTTCACCATACAAGAAGGCTGTTTTCACATCTATCTGATGGATCGGGAGATTATACACCGAAGCAAGTGCTATAAGCACCTGGATTGTAGTCAATCGAGCTACCGAAGAATAGGTATCGAAATAGTCTATTCCCTCCTTTTGTTTAAACCCTTTAGCCACCAATCTGGCTTTAAACTTATCTATGGTCCCATCAGGTTTCAGTTTCCTTTTAAAAATCCACTTACATCCAATAGTAGTACACCTCGGAGGGAGATCCACTAGCACCCATGTTCCATTAGAAACAATGAAGTCCATCTCACTTTTGACAGCTTCTTTCCAGTGCTTGGCTTCTGAAGAAGCCATAGCATCTTTGAAAGTTATCTGATCATCCTCAATGTTGTAAGTGACAAACTCACTTCCAAAATCCTTGACGACCCTAGCTCTCTTACTCCGTCTAGGTTCATCTGACTCCTTATGAGTATGATTAGAACTACTAGAACTAACCGCCACATTTGACATCTTTTCCACATGTTCAGGAATAGATGTGGAGGCAAGTGAATCATCAAGTGAAACATTTGAAGGTATTCCTGTTTTTAAAGGAAATACATTTTCTAGGAATACAGCATCACGAAATTCGACTATTGTGTTGACCTCAATGCCTGGAATTTCTGATTTAATAACCAGAAATCTTAAGGCATAACTTGTCTCCACATAGCCCAAGAACACAACATCGACAGTCTTAGGACCCAATTTCTTTCGTTTGTGTTCTGGGACTAGCACTTTTGCTAGGCACCCCCACACTCGAAAGTATTTCAGGCTTGGTTTCCTACCTTTCCACAACTCAAAAGGAGTACTCGTATTGTGTTTTAGAGGGACTCTATTCAGAATATGGCAAGCCGTATTCAAAGCCTCTTCCCACAAATACTTTGGTAACCCAGAGGTTAGTAGGAGACTGTTAATCATGTCTTTGAATGTTCTATTCTTTCGTTCAGCCATTCCAATAGACGAAGGGGAATAAGGAGGAGTCTCTTCATGAATATTGCCAAAAGTTTGACAATATTCATTGAACTTACTCGATTCATATTCTCCTCCTCTATCGGACCTTAGTCTTTTAAGTTTCTTACCAGTTTGGGTTTCTGCTTTATTTTTAAATAAAATAAATTTGTCTAAGGCTTCATCCTTATTTTTCATGAGAAACACATAACAGTATCTACTGCAATCATCTATAAGGGTGATAAAACATCGTTTGTGGTCCCTGGTCAAAACTTCATTGAACTCACAAATATCAGTGTGAACTAAATCAAGTATTTCTGAATCGCTTTCAATTGATTGATAGGGTTTCCTAACTTGTTTAGCTTCTACACAAACTTGGCATTTGTGATTTCGTTCAATATTTTGACTAGGAATTAAATTCAAATTCATCATTCGTTTGATCGAATTGAAATTTAAATGACCTAACCTACTATGCCACAGAGTAGAAGATTCAACATTCAATATAATAGAATCAGAAACATCAATTTTATTATTATCAACTCGAACTTTGAACAAGCCATCGTCTAAGTAGCCTTTACCAACAAAAATACCAAATTGTTGAATTACAACTTTATTAAATTTGAAAACCAATTCATATCCTTCCCTAACTATTACAGAACCACTAATGATGTTTCTTCTGACAGTGGGTACATGATGAACTCTTTTTTTAGCGACAGAATGCGCCCTGAAGAAAACTTCAAGTCCACGCTTCCTATCCCAAGTACATCAGCTGTACTAGAGTTCCCCATGGTTACTGTCCTTCCACTGATGGCCTGATAAGACACAAAGAGAGATTTATCAGCACAAACGTGCACATTCGCTCCAGTGTCAATCAACCAATCATACGGTTCGTAAATAGTCAAGAGTTCGGGTTGTACAGATACATACCCATCAGTTGCTCCTGAGGTGCTAGCACCGCTAGAACCTCCCACAACCATGTTGACAACTGCCTGCCCAGTCTTGGCCTTTTTATTAGGACAAAACTTGGCCCAGTGTCCAACCTGTCCACAATTCTAGCATGGTTTGTTTGCTTTTGGTTTCTTATTTTTGGAGGTCTTGCTTTTATTGATGGCTTTCGAGTTCGAGTTAATCTTATTCACTTTCTGTTTCCCCACTATAAGATTGGCCCTTGGTTGATGTTCAACAGGCATCTTGTGCGTTTGATTTCTATGTTCTTCCTCAATGCTGATAGCAATCATAAGATCATCCAGAGACAATCTCCCTTTCTGATGCTTGAGTGTCATGCCAAAATTTTCCCAAGATTTGGGAAATTTGTCCACTATGGACATGACCAGAAACTTCTCGGGAAGCTTCATCTCAGCATCAGCCAGAGCATGCTCAAGGTTGATAATCTCATGAGTGTGTTCAGCTATAGACCGGTCCTCAACCATTTGATACCTCATGAACTTAGAAACAGAATACTTTTCGAGCCCTTGCTCTTCAGTATTATATTTTCGGTCCAACTCATCCCACAGAGACTTAGCAGTGTAAGAATCGGAACAATAGACATCGAAGAGCGTATTTGACAGGACTGACAAAATCGCTCTTCTGCCTATTTGATCCCTTTTTGTCCACTGCGCTATCTCAACAGTTTTGGGATCGGTATTAGTAGGTTCAGGTCTGATCACCTAAATCACTAACAAAAGTCCTTTCATCGTCAACCAAATTTTCATTCGCTGTTGCCAGCGCTTGAAAAATTGGCCAGAAAACTTGTCCGGTAAACCGGTCAAGTCGACCTTTTGTGTGATCGGAATTGCAACAGAAATTGGTTCGGCCATCTTTAGTATTTTAGGAAACTAAAAGTAACGTTTCAAATAAAAAATTTGAAAATAGCATTTTCCAAAACAGTTCCAACGACAAAATCCAATTTTTCAAAACCTGTATATTTTCTTCAAGATTGTTGGAAAAATATTTGGTTTCAATTAATCGAAACGACGTTTTGAAGTAATACAATCGAATTTAGAAATCAAAAGCAATTAAAGCCACGTTGGAACAAATAACAAAACACAATTAGAAACGCTATTTATTACAAGAAATTTAAATCGAAAACTTACAACGATAATTGTATCCTAACAATTCTCAGTCCAATTTGAAGTCGTTAATTTTTAACCGAATCACAGAATAACTGCTTGCCTTGAAGAAAATATACGTCCCGTATCAGCAGTGCACCGGGTTCAACGTAATTTCTCCCAGGATAAGACGGTTACAGTTTTTCGGTTTTAGCACTATACCAAAGAACACCTCGAACAACACTCAGAAGCTTGTCACTGAAACTAAGTTCAAAATTCTCAAAATATAGGAAGAGAAACCGAGGGAGATTGTTTCAAAAGAGAGAAGAGCAAGAAACTTGAAACTTGTGTTTGATTTTTGTGTGTATTGCAAATGAGAAATGTATGGCTATATAGGCATGGCCAAGACCTACTACTAAATGTAGCAATTAAAAGGAGACATGAATGCCTTCAATTTTCAATTGTAACAGCCATGAACGGCCAAATGTTTTCCTGTAACAGCAATGCCTTGATAATGGCCATGATGAGAAATGATTCCTCTTTAAATCTGTGAGTTACTCCATTTGAAAATTCAAATACAACACTTATAGCAATCCATCCTGAAATATTTGCATCAATAGAGGACTTTTATCCTCTATAATTACTTTTATGGATAGATTTTATGATTCACCCTTTAGATTTGTGCTCACTTTTTGTTTTAATTTTCTAAGTGTAGAATTCTTTAAATGAATTTGACTGCAGTTTGTTCTTTTCATGTTTAAGGAGATTTGAATAAATTATGGGAAAATAGTACATATGGGCATACACGGTATGGGGAGTGCAACTAAAGTCCTTAACTCTACCAAGAATTCAAGTAAACAAATTTGGAGGGTTAAAAAATATAATTACTAGCTGTAAGTTGCATTTGGAAGGAATTTTGGTGCAAAAAATAAGTTTTCCATCCTTTTCTATATCATATAGATCACAATAGAGGAAATTGTTTTTTGTTGACAAAAAATTAGGGAAAATTGATGGGCAATTGAAAAGATCTCGTTAAGAAAAATATAAGCAATAATGTCCAAAATATCTCAACACGCCACAATTTTGAATGCTATTGTTGAGAAGGGGCCCGTTTGAAGACCTCATGGATATGTGACAATCCATATAGGAGTTTTTCTACTTGTTCCTTGAATAGGGTAAGAGGTAGATGTGAGTTTTTTTCTGGGGGCTACACCCGCTGTTGTGCTCTAGATCAACCATAATAATATCATGATTCTTATGTAAATTGAATTCACAAGAGGAAGAAATTCAAAATTATGGAGAAACGAGATTTTGGTTGTTGTAATCATCGGTTTTGTTTTGTTGTTGGTGTGTAAGTTGCTTGCTAGACAAAGATTCTGGCAGATGAAGAAGAAGAAGAATGCAGGTAGATGATAATGCTTGAATGGAATGCCTAAACAGCCTTTTAATAATGCCCAGTTATGTGATACTTATAGTGTGTAAATGGCTAATTTATGTCATTTGATTTTGCCTGCGGATAGTAGTTAAATAATTTCATATTAGCCTTGCATATTGTATGCAATGGCTCATTCTATTATTTATATTATTTAATTATAAGATCAAAAATATGATAAAGTTGACATTTTTAGTATAATGGATCGTTTGTTTTTGTCGCCCACTAAAATTCTTTCTTTTGTTGGTTGGCTCATTAGGCTATAACCTTCTTGCTCTGGCAAGTCTTATTGAACCCCTTCCAAAATTGGGTACGGTGATGAGACCTATTTTGGCCATAACCATAGGCTATTCATAGAAAGAATGGTAAAATTGTACACCTCTGACAAGGTTTTCATACTGTAACATTAATTTACAAAATCATATGAATCAAGGATTGACTACATAAGACATTCACGTCATGCAAATTGCCAATATTCCTTGAATTATCATGACAAGATATTTCATAGTTCCAATCGTCTAACTTGATTGGGATGTAACCAATAGCTTTGTCAATACCCTTTTTAACTATTTTTCTTATTTTTACATATATCTTTTTCCCTTGCCATTGTTTAAGACCTATCCATATTATCATAAACTCTTGTCATTATGAGTTTCTTTATCCATTCAAGCATTGTAAGTATGCTTCACCCTGATCACAATCCTTGATAAATATCTCATAAGCATTGTCTAGCAACATGTCACATTTTGGAGAACAATCGAAACATGACCTACTCTCCATAAGTACATTTTGTCCCATAAGAAATCCACATTTAACCTAATATGATAAATTGTATTTTCACTAATAAATTACATTGACATTATGAATTTAAATTCTTCACTAACATTTGGTATTTGATAACAACCCTATGTAACATCTATGAACAATGAAAAGAAGAAATGTGTAGTTCCAGTTATTACAAAATTTATAATACAAACTAATTGAAAATCTAATATATATGTAATTATGAGCTCTCAACTCACTTATGACCGGCTTATGATTCGATTCAATTAGCCATTGTGACTTATCTCCTAAAAAAAGTGAAGGAATGAACTGCCTACTCGATAAGTATATGTAATTACCTTATATAAATGTACACACATATGCAATAATACAAATTTCATGCAATTGACATCATTCTAATACCAACAATTACAGATCGATCCACATCATAATATACTCAAACTTATTGTTTATTTTCTCACTGTCCTGCTTACCCATGCTGGAGCGCATCATTCAATGCTCTTGTCGGCTATCATCATCTCAATCGGTATCGTATAATATATAACATAAGATACCCATCGAAAGTGATATTGATATTACCACACTACCCAAGTTTATAACAATATCAGCACAGGACATCACAACGAACATGACGTTCCCACACCACCACAATGAGTAGCTATTAGCACATGGTATTTCCCTCTATAAAAAAAATCCCGGTATGCTACGTGCCATGGTTCCTAACTTTATATTATGTTTTGTCATGTTACATATCACGTCATCAATCACATCGTTATAAGCCATTGCAATATGCACCTTTAATTAGGTAGACCATCTCTCTATCTCAATTTACAATATCCCATCAATAATTTCATCATTAAAGTCCATTCAACAATCAAATATAGCATTGCACCATCAGTCAACCGTCTTTCTTACAGCATAACCACAGATAAGCATATAACAACAATTTCAGATAACATCAATGTAATGCAGACAAGTAACCAATAATAAACAATCAAGTATATGAACAACAAGTATATATGTATACATACCCATATATAATATTAATCTAGTTAACAACATTTACCTCAATCTCAAAAGGATTACGTTAGTAGGAGGTGCTTAACTCTATACTTTATCCTCGTGTCCTATAATAAGTTAATAATGCATATAGTTAATATATTCAGAATGTCGTAGATTCACAATAAAATAATAAATAATATTACTACATTTTTTTCACCAATTTTTTAATATTTCATTTCTATTGAAATTTAAATTTTCGTTTCATCTTCTTCTAAATAAACTAGGCATTCTAACTTTTCAAGTATATATTGTTGGATAGGTGATCAAAAACCCAGTTGGATTGGGAATTTTGGGAACTTTTCAAGCGATCTTTATTTAAGTAATATTGTTCCGATGAATATAGTATGTATTTGTCTTTGGTACATGTGCCTGTTGTGCTTACCAGTTACATTACGTGGTGCTTTAATGTCACAACAGGTGCCCATAGACCATTTAAATAACCAATGTAGTTGGATTGCGCATTGAATGGCGTATTTGAAACCAACTTCTGAGGGTTGGTCTGAAACAATCCAAGTCAAGGACCTCAAGACTGCGCATCGAGAGTCTTATTGATACTTGCACTGAGTTTTATATTCATTAGATGAGTGCCACGTTTCATCGACGATAGACATTGGGCGTCTATGAAATTTCAGTATGTTAGTTGACAAGGTGGTCAATTGACTGAACTGACTCGCAGGGACCGTCATATTAAAGCCTAGAAGACTTGGTCGGTATGACTTGAAACCCCAGCTCTAACAGTACGGGAGTTGTCCTCAGACTTGAAGAACAATAGAAGTCACGTGTAGACGTTGGCTGTATCTTAGATGTGTGCGAGAGGTGATTATGTTATAAACGTAATCATTATAAATCTTGTCTAGTGCAGTCAAAATGTGTAGCAAGGATGGTGGGTTCCAAAAAGATGATCCATCTGAAAGAATTGGTATGGTCCAAGAATGGGGTAGAAGAATGAAATAAAAAATAATTAAAATGGTTCAAAGGGGTGTTCTCTTTGAAATTCTCGGGCGTTTGGTGTTTGTCAAAAGCATAATAACAAATATATAAGCATGTTAGACATGTGGCTAAATGATGAAACAAAAGCATATAAATACAATATGAAACTTTACTTTTTATTTCTTTAGATGAGTAGCAACGTGCATTGTTTCCCTTTTCGTTCCTCTTTCGTCACTTTAGGTTCCAAATTAGAACCCCTCTAATTTGTCCACACCACACTATAAAATAGATATAGTTCTTTTTCTATTACTAGATAGAACAAAGAACAAGAAGGAAAAACAACTCTAACAAAACACTATTGATTAGTGCTTTTGGATTGTTTTACGTTGTAACTTGAATCAAATTCAATATAAAACAAAAAAGAGAATATTTTGAGAGAGAAAATTAGAGGCAAATTCCGTGGCTTAGTCATAGGTCATGTTGGATATGAGTGTAGTTTTGTATATTAATACAATTGAATTCAAAATTCAATGACTACCAAAGTTTGCCTTAAAGGCAACCTCTACACATGCATATAATCTACAACCATGATGAAATAGCCACTCCATCATGTTCATCATAGTGAGGAGTTTCAATTCCTTCTTAACTTGCTGCAACCTCCCTAAAATGGGCTTGGACTTCAAGTATGCATACGCTTGATTTAATCAAATTAAATCAACCCCAACCAAAGTCCATTGAACTATAATTAATTAAATAAATTTTAGCTCAACTAAGTCCAAAGATTCATTTGGCCCAATTAAATAAATCTAAGCTCAAACACTAATTAATTGATCCAATCAATTAATTAAGTCAAACCTAGTAAATTAATCCAATTAATTTAAAGATGTTAAGCCCAAACATTAACTAATTCAATTAATTAATTCTTGAGCCATCCATCAAATGGATTATTAATTAATTGGATGCACATGTTTTAATTGACCAATTAATTGCAATTTTAAACTTCTATTAATCTACATATAATTTTAATTTTATGATATTGGATATCATAGGTTATATAATGCATGATATGTGATTAGCATATGATTATTTGGTATAATTTGCTTGCTTGTTAGCAGAATTAACAATGGATAATCATCGAGCCCATGACCGAATGTATACACTTTTATTTTCTGCTGGGTGGGCCTGCGCGCCTCTTGGTTATTTTTATACCTTCTCATCTCTCGTTTTATATCTAAAATAATAAGACTTGCTTTTTTCCTCCCTTTTAATGTACTTCCCCCCGACTTTTCATTGGGGTTACTTTCTCAAATGTAATGAGAGTAGATAGGATTTTGGTGAGGTTTTGTTTATGTAATTAAAGAAAATTCACAGAGAAGCAGGCCTACGGTGGATGAAGGCCCAAGGCAGAAACATGGGGAGATCCAAGAGAGATTACAAGGCCCATTAGTATGATAATGGATAAATAAACTTTATAATATTGTAGGTTCACCTTAGACAGACCATAAATCCACTGCGGGCTGAGTAGGTCGCATAGGTTGGGCTCATGATCATCCAACAGGGGTATGCTAGGTTTATTCGCATGCGATGCATTTATTTTAATGCTTTTAAGTATTTGATATTTACGTATGCAAAACACTAATGTGCTAAGGTCTCGTCAATACACAATCAAACTCTCACTTGGTTGGACCAAATTAAAGTATCAGGCCACAATGGACTTGGATTAAAATAATTTTGATCTGTCCAAGCTTTCCATCTATAATAATGTAGTGAGGAAGCTGAAGTTACCAAAATATGATCTCATGAGTCGTGGCACATTTAGAATTGAGGCACACTACAGTATTATTGTGAACAAAGAAACACACTCAAGTTTTTCCTATCTCAGAAGTCATGGGGGCGACAGTTGATGTGTGATTTGGTTGATGGATTGAACGTAATACTAAGTAAATATCATACCCATTATGGACTTGGGTCTAAATAGTTTTGATCTATCCAGACTTTCCATCTATAACAATGATATGAGGATGCTACCGCTACCTAAATGTGGTCTCACGAGTCGTAGCACATTTGAAATATGGGCAAGCTGCACTATTATTGTGAACAAAAGAGCACACTCACTATGTCCCTGTCTCACGGGTTGTGGGGACCGATAATTGAGGTGTGATTTGGTTGTTGTGTTGGGTCTAACACCGACTAGCATGATTCGCATGGAGTCATCGCGATCATGTGAAGAGGTGAGGCAAAACATTATAGGAATCTCACAGGATGAGAATGGTATTGGATACCTCTTATGAGCTTTTTTCCATGTGAACCGTAAAAGCAGGACATGGTAGATTGGGCTTGTGGATCCCAAGTCCAGTAGGAAATGATTTTCCAAAATCCCACTTGAGAGTGGTGGGCTAATTTAATTTTTGAATTAAATTGTATTTTTTTTTTAAATTAAATAGCTTAATTAATTGGTATGTTTTGAGCATTGGATGCACATGTTTCAATTGAGCATTTAATTGCAATTTTAAACTTCTATTATTCTACATGTATTTTTGATTTTATGATATTGAATATCATAGGTTATACAATGCATGATATGTGATCAGCATGATTATTTGGTATAATTTTGCTTGCTTGTTAGTGATGCGGTCTATGTCAATACACAATCAAACTCTTACGTAGTTGGAGCAAGTTAAAAGTGTCAGGCCCAGAATGGACTTGCATCAAAATGATTTTGATGTACCAAGCTTTCCATCCACAATAATGTAGTGGGGAAGCTGTCACTACCTAAATGTGGTATCACGAGTCGTGGGACATAGAGGCAAGGTACACCATTATTGTAAACAAAGAAATACACTCATTTGTTTCTTGTTTCACGAGTTGTGGGGTGCGACAATTGCGGGTGATTTGGTTGATGGGTTGAGCCTAACACTAAGCAAATATTAAACCCATAATGGACTTGGATCTAAATGGTTTCGACCTGTCCTGGCCTTCCATCCATAACAATGAGATGAGGAAGCTATCGCTACCCAAATGTGGTCTCACAAGTCGTGGCACATTTGGAATAGAGGCAAGTTGCACCATTATTATGAACAAAAGAACACGCTCACTATTTTCCTGTCTCACGAGTCGCGGGGGCGATCGTTGAGATGTGATTTGGTTGATGGGTTGGGTCTAGCACCGACTAGCATGATTCGCTTGGAGTCCTCACGATCATTTGAAGAGGTGAGGCAAAACATTATGGGAATCTCATGGGATGAGAATGGTATTGGATACCTCCTATGAGCCTTTTTTCATGTAAGTCGTAAAACCATGACATGGTAGATTGTGCTGGTAGATCCCAAGCCCTCTAGGAAATGGTTTTCCAAAATAACACTTGTGAGTGGTGGGCTAATTTAGTTTTTGGTTTAAATTGGATTTTTTTCTGAAATAAAATAGCTTAATTAATTGGTATGTTTTGAGTATTGGATGCACATATTTCAATTCATCATTTAATTGCTATTTTGAACTTCTGATATTCTAGATATAATTTTCATTTTGTGCTTATTGCATATCATAGGTTATATAATGCATGATATGTGATTAGCATGATTAATTGGTATGATTTTTCTTGCTTGTTAGTTGGATTAACAATGGATGATCATCGAGCCCATGGCCGTATGTATGGATACTTATTTTTGTTGAGTGGAGCCTGTGCGCCTCTTTTTATTGTTTAAATCTTCTCATCTCTCGTTTTATGTCTTGAAATAATGAGGCTTGTTTTTCCTCCATATTAATGTACTCCCCCCCGACTTTTCATCGGGGTTTCATTTCAAATGTAATAAGAGGAGATAGGATTTCGGTGAGGTTTTATTTTATGTAATTAAAGCAAACTCATGGAGAATAAGGCCCACAGTAGACGGTGGCCCAAGGTAGAAATATGAGAAAATCCAAGAGAGATTACAAGGTCCATTAGCATGATAATGGGTAAATAAACTTTGTAATATTGTAGGGTCACCCTAAACAGACCATAGATCCATTGCGGGCTCAATAGACCGTATAGGTTGGGCTCATGATCATCCAACACGGATATGCTAGGTTTATTTGCATGCGACGCATTTATTTTAATGCTTTTAAATGTTTGATATTTATGCATGCAAAACACTAATGTGACGAGGTCTATGTCAATACACAATCAAACTCTTACTTAGTTGGAGCAAGTTAAAGTGTCAGGCCTACAATGAACTTGGATCAAAATGGTTTTGATCTATCCAAGCTTTCCATCCACAATAATGTAGTGAGGAAGCTGCCGCTACCCAAATGTGGTCTCACGGTCGTGGCACATTTGGAAGTGAGACAAAGCTACACCATTATTGTAAACAAAGAAGCATACTCAATTGTTTCCTGTTTCACGAGTCATGGGAGGCGACAAATATTAAACCCATAATGGACTTAGATCTAAATGGTTCTGATCTGTCCAAGCATTCCATTTATAACAATGAGATGAGGAAGCTACCGCTACCCAAATATGGTTTCATAAGTCATGGCACATTTGGAATAGAGGCAAGTTGCACTATTATTGTGAACAAAGGAACACGCTAACTATTTTCCTGTCTCACGAGTCGCGGGGGACGATCGTTGAGGTTTGATTTGGTTGATGGGTTGGATCTAACACCGAGTAGCATAATTCGCTTGGAGTTCTTGGGATCATGTGAAGAGGTGGTAAAACATCGTGGGAATCTCATGGGATAAGAATGGTATTGGATACCTCCTATAAACCTTTTTCATGTGAATTGTAAAAGCGGGGATGGTCTATTGTGCTTGTGGATCCCAAGCCCACTAGGGACTGGTTTTCCAAAACCCCACTTAAGAATGGTGGGCTTTTATAGAAATTGTGGGAGGGATTAATGAGTAAAAGACCAAGTCTTAAACTTAAATGCAATATCTTTGTAATCGGCTTAGTTTTTTTTACTTTACCTTTTTAATGTAGGTTTAAGATCAATTAACCATTATTTTTATTTGTATTTTTGAGATTGACTAACTTTCATGGAACAAATTAATTGACTGCAAAACCTAAGGATTGTTATCGATTTCAGGAACCTGGCTTGTGTCATTGATAAGCCACTTCCATCTGACTTGCGAAAGGGGTTCTTGCCTAAAGAACGTTTGACATTCGGGAAAAGGCATATGGATAATCGTAAGGTCTACAACATCATACTTGTTTCCTTGACCAATGAGCATTATGATAGACTAATACTTTTGGCTCGATAATTCTCCACATAAAATGAGTTTATATGGCATCAAACCGGCCTATTGGTTATCCTGCGATGGATTTTCGAATCCAAAATAATTCAGGGTCTTCTGTACACAACTTTGAGGTTAAAATGCTATCTCTTGTAGAGAAGCTCAAGGACCTCAATGGTGATATTGAAAAGAGATGTACATTGATATGATACTTCATCCTCCATCCCCCCTTTGACCTATTTATCATGAACTCTAAATGGGCTTCAGAAAACCATTCATGAGTTGATAAACATGTTGGACTAATACGATGCAACAATTAAAAAATCTGCACCGTCTGTATTGGATTGGGAGACTTCAACCTCAAGAGCGAAAGGCAACGGTGCTGGACATTGGAAATGAAGAAGGATGAAACAGAGTCAGTCGCTGCAAGCATTTTGAGCGCTTTCGTTGCTCCGCTGGGCGAGGGTAAAGGAAATAGGAAGATGATTCGGCAGTCAAGAATTGAGACTGGGCATCGAGAGTCCTATTGAGACTTGCACTGAGTATTGCATTCATTGGATGAGTGTTGTGTTTTTCATCGGCGACAGACATTGGACGTCTATAAAATTTTAGTAGGTTAGTTGACAAGGTAGTAAACTAATTGAACTTTCTCGTGGGGATCATCATATGGAAGCCTAGGAGGCTTGGTTGGTATCACTTGAGTCCTCAACTTTGATAGTATGGGAGTAGCCCTGAGACTTGAGGAACCATGGCAGTCACGTACACACGATGGCCATATCATAGATTTGTGAGAGAGGTGATTGTGTCACAAACATGATCATTATAATCCTTGTCCAGTGCAGTCAGAATGCGTAGCGAGGACAGTAGGTTCCAAGATGAAGATCCATCTCCTATCAGTATGTGATAGTGGTATCTTCTATGTACTTGGAGACGCGTTCACGCCTTACAAAATCTGTAGCTACAGTGGTTGCTTGAATAGGAAATGGTTTCCTATGTCGAGCAATTAAGAAAAACGCAGCGTCAAGTATTAAAGCATAGTTCCCCTAGTCTAGGATGGGAACGGACACCAAATTTCATACCCTAGACTAAGGTCGGGAGAGGGTAGACGGTAGGCGGAAGGACCTTACCCTTATGGAATCGGAGCCTAAATGTTCACTCGAATATTCACTTAGTCTCTAGTGGTATGGATCATTGCTAGACAGCCACTGTAGCGGGCTTTCTTGATCAATAGTTGATCAAACATAATTAATTAAATTGGATTTAATTAATCGGTTGTGTTGGACACTATCCCAAGTCTAGCTGAAAGGTATACCTAAAGAGTCACACACAAATCATCGTGGAAGGATTGGGAATTAATTTTGAAAGATGTAAATAATTAAATTATTTACATATGGGAATAATTCATTAGATGGATAGCGAATAATAAATTAATTGGATTAATTTTAATTTGACTTGCTTTAATTAATAAATTAGATTTATTAATTAGAGAGAATTGGGTTTATGTCTTTAATTGGATTAGATGAAATTGGGCTTAATTTAGTTTGGATTTATTAAATTGGATTTAATGATATTCATTGGGCCTTGGATTTATTTTAATTTGATTAAAATGAAACTCGGTCTACTAAATTAAGGTTCACTAGCAATAAAGTTGACTTCTATTGTTTGAAAGATGGTTGGTCAAAATTGCTCTTTTGAAAAGTATAGATCTGGATATATTTGGAATTCTTCTTAAATAGTGTGATTGGATCATACCAAACAGGAAGGACGTTGCCTTACAGGTAGGTGGAGTGTACCTAGACACATTTCCACCTTCCCATACAAAGCATATATATGTTTGTTATCATCATTATTTACATAATAACAAAAAATTAAAAGTGTAGAGAAAACATACTCCATGCCTCTTCCAAAAAAGTAGCTCTTGGTCTCTCCCTCTTTCTCACCCTCTCATCCCGCTAATTCCCCAACTGTCCTTGATCTACGATCAAGTGTAGAGTGTAGAGAATTTTTGTTGAAGAGAATACGCTAATTGATAGCGTACATCTCTTTTCACATCTTCTAATTGGTTTTGATATCTTCTAGCAAAGAGATCAAAACCTTCTTGTCATGGTTGAAAGCAATGAAAAATGCGAGTGGGTCGGCCCGGGCATGCGCAAGCGCAAGCGCAAGCGGTAATATAAAATTCGTTAATAAAAATCGAAACGTAATAAAACTATGATTTCAAGGGGTGTACTCTTGGAGTTCTCGGGCGTTCGATGTAGTTAATAATAACAATAATAAAAATAAGCCGGGATAACGGTAAAATTGAAATGAGAGGTACGAGAATCGTAAATCAAGAATTACCTTTTTGGTTGATTTACTTCGAACCTCCTTCATTTGATCTGTTCACGCGAGATTTCAACGTAGAAGCCCACTAAAAACATGTCCACACCACACCAGAATATAGGATCCCTCAATTCAATTTGCTAGAAAAAAATTAGGGAGAAAAAGAACACACCAAGTGTTATTGAAAGGAGGCTGGCCGAATTTGGAGTTATGTTTTTTTTTTTTTATTGTGTTATGTTTTCATTAGTTATTCAAAAATAGAGGATGACTAACATAATACTTTCTAAAAGTGAAATTGTTAGTCAATAATTTTCTCCTCTAAATTTTTCCAACAAGCTTAATTAGGGGTGTAATGGCCGATTTTATTAAAAATAAAGTACAAGGCTCAATTAATTTTAATTAGATTTCAATTGAATTAAAGTTCACCTAATTAAGCCCATTATAGATTAAATACATGAGCCCAATAAGCCTTTATTAATTAATAAGTGCAATAGGGCAATATAAATTAATTCTATTACTTTATTCTTGGGCTCCTCCATCCAATGGATCCCTCTCATTTATAAGTAATCCAATTACTTATGAAATTAATTTATCGTCCATTCTCGGTGATTTGTGTGTGACTCTTTAGGTTCACCTTTCAGTTAGACTTGGGCTACTATCAAATACTATTATTAATTAAATCTAATTTAATTAATAATTCTTGATCAACCCTTGATCAAGAAAGCCTTTTACCATGTGTGGTCGTCTAGCAACATTCCATGGCACTAGAGACTAGGCTAATATCCATGTGAACTTTTAGGCTCTCGAGTCCATACAGGTACGGTCCTTTCGTCTACTGTTTCTCGGCCTTAGTTTAGCGCATGGAATTGGGTATCGGCTCCCATCCTAGACTTGGTGTCTATGCTTAATACTTGAAATTGTGTTACGTAAAGTTGCTCTACATAAGAACCTCTTTTCCTATTAGATCAATGACTCTAGCCACAAGTTTATAGAGTGTAAATATATCTCCAAGTGCATAGGAAATACTTCTATCACGTTTTGAAAGGGGACGAATCCTCTTCTTGAAACTCACAGTCCTCTCCTCGCTTCATACTCCGACTGCACTGGATAAGGATTATGACGATCATATCTGTGACACAGTAACCTCTCGCACAGACGCAAGATACAGTTATCGTATGCACGTGACTGCCGTGATTCCTCAAGTCCGAGGATTACTTCCGTACTATCAAAGTCGGGGACTCAAGTCATACCGACCAAGCCTCTAAGGCTTCCATATGACGATCCACGCGAGTCAGTTCAGTCAGTTGACCACCTCGTCAACTAACCCATTGAAATTGCATAGACGTCCAACGTCTGTTGTCGATGAAATGCGACACTCATGAAATGGGGAATACTCAGTGCAAGTCTTAGTAGGACTTTTTATGCTTAGTCTAGAGGTTCTCAACTTGGAATATTTGGGACCAACCCTGAAAAGTTGGTTTCAAAACTGTCATCCAATGCGCAACTCATTTACATCGGTTACAAAGTGGTCTGTGGGCATCTGTTGTGACGTCAAAGTCGTGCTTGACGTAATTTGGTAAGCACAACAGATACATGTGCCGAAGACGAATACTTATTTTATTTGTCAGGACAATATTGCTTAAATAAAGATTGTTTAACTGTTTTCCAAAACCTCCAATCTAATTGGCTTTTGATCACCTATTCCAACAATGGTGTGGTGTGGATTATCTCTAGAGAGCTCCTATGTTGGAGCCTAGGGTGAAAAAAGGGACAAATGAAATATTTCCGGTTAAAAGATAAATGAGGTAAAGTTTCATTTTAAAAACCGCATCCCTTTCGTTCTATTTATCTATAGCCTTTGTATGTTTGGATTTTGTTATTCTGTTTTATTTTTCAATCCATATACTATATAGGAATGCTCGAGAACACCAAAGGTACACCTCTTAGTTGGTCATAAAATAATTTTAATTATGCGTATATTTTATCATTTTTTTTAATTTTTCATGCGCTTCACTCGCACGTTCTCAGGCCTATCTGCTTGTTTTTTCACCTTCATATGTGTGTGTGTATATATAATTTATGTTCCTTAACTCATAAAGATTTAGTTTATTAAAGCTTCCATATTCATATAGCTTCTGGTATTGATAACATTCTTAAATTAAATTATTGAAAAAAATATTGTATTCATTTTTAATAAATATAATACTTTCGAACATATTTCATTAATTCCTCACAATTACAGTTATTAATTTAAACACCTGCACATAGAATGCAGCTTCTGATTAATAAATCTAGTTAAGTCGAATAAATAATTATAAAAATAACCAAATCTAATAAATTAAATAATTTAATTAATTGGATATCATACCCTCAATTCAAATTGAATGTTTAACGAATCACTAATTTATAAATGATCAAACTCATATAATTTTTCAATAAATTTTAAATAAGATAATACAGATTGCATTTAGTAAATTCGCTAATGAAATAACATAATATACAAATTGATTTATAATTTAAAAAGAAAGGAGATGCCTGCTCGGTCTTTGGGAGGACGATGAAATGCGTACACGTCCTTTGTTGAAATGAATTTGGTTCTGAAATGAATTGTGAGATTGGCTAGCTTTGCTATAAATGTTATATGGCATGCCTAGAGAAACAGTGGGTTGCTGGATTTGAAGGGATAAAGAAAACTTTAGTCCTTTATCTTTGTCACGGATTAATTTTGGTCCTCTAACTTTGTCGATATTAGATTTAGTCCTTTATCTTTTAATTTGGCGTAAATCAGGTCCTTCAGCCTATTTTATGACCATTTTTCCCTTTCAAAGGAAATAGCTAGATAATCCATTTTCATGCTCTTAAAACGACCCAATATGCTTCCGAAATAAATTAAGATCCCATAAATTCATACCTTGCTTTGACCGCTCTGTTTCTGGGCATTCCAAGTCCGCAGTTTTACGGACTTCTTCCAACCACACTACCGCAGCAGATGGTTCGCAGGAACTTGGCTCATTCAGTAACAAAACAGCACAACCATATTTCGTTTCCTACCTTAGGGCGTAAAAGGGACTCCAATATAGGGAATTAATAGAATTTTGGACAATTAGGTTGAACAGAAGCCTGACTTTTATTAAAGAAATATATAGAGGATATTACATAGATATTATTCCTCCGTTGGAGGAGACAACTGTTTAGCCTCTCATGGTATAGAGGACTTGACTTGTTGGGAAAACCCCCATAAACTAAAAAATTAAAATACTACAAAATATTGAAAAAGATTTAGAACTCAATTGCTTTGAAGAGTAGGAGAAGTTTTCTGATGATATCCTTCAGCTTTCTTGCATCTTTATTTATAGGCGTCCGCGGACTTGAAATTCGAACTCCAAACTTATTTTGTGATGTCGTCATTGCGTTCGTCATCGCCTTGTGATTTCCAGCTGTATGTCATAATGGTTTTTCAGCCACATGATTTCCAACTGGCTGCTTTGCTGACTATTGGCTTTTGTTGTTTTCTGCCGACAGTCTTATCCTCTCGATTTTTTACATCGTTTAACTTTTACTTCTCTTGGTAAAAATTTTTATCTTTCCCTTATCTTGGTCCGATTCGGGTTTATTTTTCGTAACCCGAATCTTTGTCCCAAACAGGGGCTTTTCTTGTTTCTCGCAGCAAGGGCACAAATGGTTATGCCATTGCCCAACATGCAAAATGTTGCACATCTTCATCCTTGTTGCTTCGGTTGCCGGTAACTTATTTTTCCAGATTAACATCCTCTTTTTTTCGAATAAGCTTTCAGCAAACTCCGTGCTTTTTTCTGTCATGGAATTTAACAGGAATGATCCATTCACTTTGTTTGAGAAAATCTTGAATGGATACTTGACTTTGTCCATCTCTGTGAGACAGACCCATAGTCCCCAAGCTCTCCCAATAGAGATACTATCTTCACTAATGGCTGATACCAAGGGAGCTTCTCCTGAGACAGCTTTGATTTTGTTGAAAGCTACCATATCTGGTCTCTGCAGCTTCATGAAATGGAATGCTGGATGAGACCCCTTTCCTGCAGTTTTTGGAGCTACTGAAATAAATTTTATCTCCAAAACATCGCCTCTCATCAAGTGGGGATTGTTTTGCCATGAATCAAAGACCGTTCCACTAATCCACTCCGGAAGTTTTGAAATTTTTGAAAAACTCGGGACATAGTACGCACTGAAGCAAGAGCTCCAAAATCATACCATTCTCTAACATCTTCTGGTTTAGATCCTTCCAACATCCAGACTCTGTTATATTTTTCAAACGTTTCGATTATGGTCTTGCCTAGGTTCACTCCTTTGCGAAAAATTAATTTTTTCCACATACTCTGATAATCCTGCCAAGCAGAAGAAGATATCAACTCGTTAGTATTAGCCTTAGAGGTGCCTGTCATTGGCCTAAGACTAATCTCTCCCTCTTTTACCCCAGAGGTGCTGGGTTGACTTGAACCTATAGGAGTTTGCACTTTCTGTGATTCAATTTTTGCCGTTTCACAAGAGTCTGATGATGGCCTTGTGCAATCGGTACTTGAATCCAACGCTACAGGTGTAGAACCCTATACTCTAAAGGCATGTTTTGGGTCATGCTCCCTCAACTCGTGAGTCATCCCCGAAGGTGACGCCTTTCGAATTGGTTCTCTTAAGTCATTCCATAGCAAGGTGGATGCTAATAAGGAACTCCTTATTGGGACCTGGACAGTGTCTAGATCAGCTCTTTGAATTTGTCCGGCAACTTGGGCGTTCACCGCTAGCTGTCCGAACTTTCTGTCAAGCTCCTCGAGGTTTTCCCGAAGGTGCCTGAGTCTCAACATGATGGAGTTTGCTTCAGATGCCTCCATCTCTCGTCAGGAAATCTGCAAGAACGTTTTCATGAGATTTTATAACGACAATATTATAGCAATAATATTGGCATTCAACTTGCCATCTGATAATACGAGCTTTTTCTATTTTTTATTCTAATTTATTCTTTAAGAAAGCTTTGACATTAGTATTATCAACTTTTAAAGTGAATTCTTTAGCAAGTAAAAATAAAGGTCATTTCTTGAAAGCCTTCCAAACTGCAAAGAATTCTTTCTCGCTTATGTGCCAAACTTTGGCTTGTTGTTCTGAGAACAACCCTCCGGTATATCTGCAGGGCTCTTCCCCTGTAGTTGTCTTCTTCATGAGCACCGCCGCCCATCTTTAGTCATTGGCGTCTGTGTAGACTACCAATTCATCCACATCTTGTGGTATAGCAAGCTTTGGAAGGTTAATGCAAACTTGTTTTAGCTCATGAACCCTTTTCGTGTGGATTTCTTATCATTTTCACTTTGAACTCTCCGTTTATTTCAGAAGTGATCGAAAATCCTTTCTGTATCTTGCAAGATCCTTAATGAAGATTCCTGCAAAATTAACAACTCCCAAGAAGCTTTGCAATTGCTTCTTGTCTTTGAGTACATTTGGAAAATTACAGATTTTCTCCCCAATATGATCCTGCAACTCAATCCCTATTTCGTCAATAAGGATTCCTAAAAATTCAATCTTATTGACTGCAATAGTGGCTTTCTTTTCAGAAAGTACTAATCCTTCTCTATAGCATGCATCGAAAAATATTTCAAGATGTTTAATATGTTCTTTCATATTTTTAAATGCAATTAGTATGTCGCCAATATAGGCCAACATGAACTCAAAATAATCTTTGAAAAGATTATCCATTTTTCTTTGAAATATCTGGGGTGCATTAGCCAAACCCATTGGAAGCATATTCCAGATATACTGTCCATGTGGTGTGGAGAATGCAGTAAATTTCTTTGATTCATTCTCCATCTTAATCTGATAAAACCCAGATTTGAAATCAAATTTAGAAAACACTTTTGCTCCTTTAATGCAATCAATTAAGTGTTCTCTACTAGGAATGTAATAACCATCAAATTCTGATATCTTATTAATACCTTGATAGTTAATAACCAACCTGGGTTTACCTCTCTTTATTTCACCATGGTTTCTTACCTCCAGGACTACTGTAGGTAGAGACTCCGGGTTCAATGAGTCCAAGACTGATATGCTCTTTGATTATCATCTGCATATCCTTCTTATCCTCCATGTTCATCTGGATAGGTTTGTATCGAACATACTCGTATTTGCACTCATCTTTGATCTTTAGAGTAGCTTCGATCTTGTTCCTATTCCACCAAGCCAGAGGATTTTCACTGAAGTTCCTCTGAATAAGCCTCTTGACATTCTCAAGAGAAAGTCTGCTTTCTTCACTGATGTCTAACAATTTCATTTCCAGTAGTGCTTCTTTAAGGTTCAGAATTTCCTCCTCGAATTCCTTATAGAAGCTATCGCTGTCTATGAGTCCTTGCTGCGTGAAAGACAAAAGGACCTTACCAAATTTCTCTTATCCTGCATTTTTAGATGAGTTAATCTGGCATCAAAATCACCATGTTTGCTGCGAAATTTTTTATTGGCATTATCCTATTAAATGCCTTTTCTCTTTGCAACACCTGTATCTCACTACCACAGTTAGTAGTAAAGATTAACAGATTCCTATGATTATCCTGCATATATCTTGCAAATGTTTGAAGGAAATTGTTACCTAGCAAGATATCGATACCTGTATTATGAAAGTATATAGGAGGTGTTTTTACCCTAAACCAGGGTGATCCAAATCCTCCTCCAATCATGATTTTGGCTTCTCGTATTCCCTTATTGAGTATTAGGATTTTTTGCGAAAAATCCCTTCCTGCGATAACGGGTAAGGTTTCCCTTGCTTCCTTAGGGAAAACTCCGGATTTTGCCGTGCAAATTCCTGATCTTGAATCAATATAAGCTGCAAAATATTCTGTCTTATATTGATCATACAAAATACCAACAGATATGTATATGGAAAAGGGACTCGTCATTCAATCCTTATGGTAACACCATCAAGACTGAATTCCATTCCGTTACCTTTTCTTCCCCATGGTTTATGATATTCGAGGAAACTTAACCCCAAAGTCATATTCCCATTTTCTCATCCTGCAACACCTGCAACTAAAATTTCATGGCCTGCTCTTTCTAGCATGCCCTCATATTTTCCAACAACAGGTTGCTACAAATGATATAAGTCATCACAAGGAAAATAATTCTCTTTCTTAGTGATGTTGAATATAACTTGTATTTCTTTCCATCCTTCAGGGCATCTAAGTTTTACGTTATCTACCCTAATCTCTTGAAGAGTTAAAGCTTTTAATAACTCTTTCTCCTTTCCTTTGTAGCCTATAATCCTATCTTCTGAAACGGACATCCGACTACTAAACTCAGTCCTAGAGCTAAGTGTCCAATCTAAAACTGGGTGATCTTTTATAATAATATCAACACCACCTATTCTAGGTATCCTAATAGGGTCTGGTGTCATTACCTTAGCGAATTCCTTGAAAATTCTAGGGATCTCAATATACTCTTTCCTAAGAAACAAATCTGAATGATGGTATTGGAAAGGGCATATGCAATTCTATAGGTTATAGAATATGGTCTATTTCCTTCTTTCATTAGATCTTGTCTTTTAACGTCTTGATGAAGGGTTAAGACTCTACTGAAATCTTGGTCTGCTAGGTTGTATGCAATCATAGGATGAATGTCAAACATCAATTTTTCTGCATACAAATTTTCTATCATTGTTCCAAGACAACCATCTCTTAAGTTATTGATTCTTCTATCCATTATTGATAAATGTATTTTTGAATCAATTCCTTCCTTAAAAGTTGCTTTTATTACTACTTCAAAAGTCCCTATATGGATCCATTTCATAGTAATAGCTATTTCTTCTCTAAGCTTACCCAATTCTTCAAGAATTTCTTCTTTAGGAATTAACTGCATTTCCATCACATTACCAGTAAGTTCCATAGGTATAACAAACTCACCTGAACTTACTTTGTAGATTATGTGATGCTTCCTTTGATTTAGTCCTATCTGGTTCAGGACTTTCCCAATTCCTCCAATCCTAAATCCATCGTATGGGCTGAAGTTGGATCTTGCCGCATGATTCTTTCCATGATTTTGTTTGACACCGTCATTTTGGAAAAGAATCCTGATAGGCTTTCAGAAGTTTGAAGCCTATCTCCCTCGTTGTAATTATTCTGACTCGGTTGAAGATCCATCCGAATCAGACTCTATTTCCTCTTCATAGACACTTTCGTCTGAAGGAAGATTTTCGAATTGATAGATAGGTACCAAATTGCCATAATAAATTGCATCTAGGATATCATCCGTGGCTTCAAATTTTCTCAATTCACCAGGTTTCTGCGGGCAATCGGGAGATATATGTCCTTTTGCTCCGCAAGTCCAGCAATTGCAGTCTTTGAAACTTTCATTGGCTCGGGTATGGGCCCGTCTGAAAGTTCTTCTTGTACGAGTTCTTCCAGTGGATCTTGCATCTGTTCCTCTAGATACTTGGGATGAAACCCTTGTTGGTCCTGTTCTTTGTCCAGATTTGTATGTTCTGGCTTTGGACTTGGACCACCATAATTTCCGTCGGGAAAAGGTTCTTCTAGAACTCCTAGGGTAGGAGTCACTATTCTGCTTCCTCCTTTTCCTTGGCTCACTTGATTCTCCTATAATAGTTGGAAAATCATTATTATCACAACAGAGAGGGGTTTGTTTGATTTTACCTCTCAGTCTTTTCATATTCTTCTGGATGGATGCTTGATAACACCAATCCTTCAGTTTTTCTTTAAGGAAAGACATTCTTCGCGCTACTGAATCTAGTGTCCTTCAGGTACTTTGTATGACTGGATCAACATTTTCCTCCATGGACTGCATATCTTTGCGAAGAACATTGGAGCTGCTACTTCCGTTGTTACTTGACTCTGGAAAACGTACTTGCGAAACCAATAGATGTATTCATCTACTGCGTAAATACTTCTAAGTTCAAGGCTGAAGAGAGCCTGTGCATATTCTCTAGCCTTTTCTGCTCTACTTCCTTTGAAATATCCATCTCCGATGAAGTGTATCTTGATAAGTCTTCCTAGCCAGTCTGCTATCGCACCTTTTGATTCTCCAGCAAGGATGCTGGCTTTGGTATCTTCTGGGGTATTATCCTATCTGATCTTTACAGATCCGTCTAAGTTCAACTCCACAAGCTTTATGAAGTTTTCTTTGTCGAGCTTTAGGGTAGTTGCTGCTATCTTGATTGCCGCAACCCATTCGTCTATCAATTTCTCGGTATTTCAAAAATCAATAATATCCAGGTTCAGTATAGCGCCATATGGATGTAAGGGCTGGAGCATGGTCCTTGCCCAAGGTGTATTCTCCGGCACTCTTTTTGGATTTCTTTTTGGATTTCCCTTTAGCCTGGTTCCCACAAACGTTGGACTGGCATTAGTGTGGAAATCCGCACTTTCTCTCATCGGTTGATCCTGTGGAGGATCATTAGAGCATGTACTTCCCTCCGGCGGTGGTAGTGCTGGAGTGATCTCATTTGTTTGGATATTGACTAAATCCACAATTCCGAGTTGGGAAAATGATTCCGTCAATTCTTGTAGATCTGATAGATCAGCTCTTGTTACTTCCATTATTTTATAGATCTAATAGAAGCAATAATCAGATCTTCTCTTGACTTCGATTTTGAAATCTCTGTGGCCTTCCTCTTCTGGTGTAGAAGAGGTACTGTTGCAAGGGCGTCCCTGATTCGCTCCTGTCTGGATCTAGATGTCTCAGGGCTCTCTCGTTGGTTTCTCTTCAGATCTGTAAGA
Source organism: Sesamum indicum (assembly GCF_000512975.1). Classification (NCBI taxonomy): domain Eukaryota; kingdom Viridiplantae; phylum Streptophyta; class Magnoliopsida; order Lamiales; family Pedaliaceae; genus Sesamum; species Sesamum indicum. The sequence goes on from NC_026151.1 coordinate 2,080,785, forward strand.
CCCTTGTGTAGATCGGGAAGGATATTAAGGACCTTGTCCACCTTTTGGCTCAAAGATTTTATTTTCATAGGTATATATATTAACCTATGTCCATAGTCTTGAACCGTCTTTTGTATCTCCCTCAGATCTTGGGAGATCTTTGATGTATCCGGCTCGAGTTCTTTCCAATCAGTCATAATTTTTTGAACTGAAATTATGTAGGAATTTACCCGTTCCGTATCTCCTGGCGGGAATTCTACCATGGACTTCAGTGGAGTGCAGGCGTTTTACTGCATTTCCTGGTAGTACTTGTCGAACTTCAAAATTTCTCAGCCACTCTTGTTTTTCTTCCGGTGTGAGAAGTTTTAGATCAATCCTCTTAGGACCGTTGTCATATTTGTCAAGAATTTCCATGAGAAATTTTCTTCTTTCTATTTCCAGAATCTGGAAATATTCTTTGTTTTCACAGTAACTCGAACTTTCGTTCGGTTCTATTTTTCTCAAAAAGTCTCCTCCATTAGTGGATAAATAATATCAAAATGTAATATAATCATATATTTCTTCAATAAACAAAGGGTCTGATACCATTCTAGGCGAGCATGGGTGAAAAATTAGAATTTTAGTGTAAATGGACTAAAATAGCTCTTTTAAAACTGTTCAAGGGTAAAAATGTCCAAAAATCTGTCTGTGGTCCCGATTTTAGCCATTTTGAAATTTATCGGATTAAATTGAAAATGCGCAAACTTAAAGTACTAAAATTAATCGTATGAAAACTTAAAAGACCAAATTGATCTTTCTCCCGGATTTGAAAGGCACATGTGTCCTACTACTGAACCATCCTCATCCCTTGTTTGGGTTCTTATAATGTTAATATTTTTTTAACTTTTCTCAAAATTCGAATTTTATGCCCTAATTTCTCAATTTATATAATTTGAACCCCAAATATTTATAAAACTCAAATCTAGTCCCTTGCACCTGCAATATATTCAAAATTCAACCTATAATTTATTTATTAATCAATATAGATTTCTTTATATTTTCTAGTTTATCCCACTATTATGTGTAAAAATTCTTGGATGTTTCATTTTCACTCAACTAATCCCCTGCCCTAGGACCTAAGACGCTCTATTCTTCAATGTTGAAGTTAAATTGATGTTGTTGCTTTAGCAACATTTGAAAAAGCTTTTTTAAAGGTCAACCTTCTACATCTTGCAACTTCATATTGCCAAGTAGGTGTCCATACACAACTTAATGTCTGGGCCTGGAAAGATTTTTTCAATTGCATAAACCAAACCCTTTTCTTTGTAATACATAAAAGAATGGGTCAACTTGGCAAGAATACAAGGGAAGAACGAAAATAAGCATATTTTAAACTTTAAATTCAAATGAAACTAGTCCTTTAATCCAGGGCAACCAACATTCAACAAGTATAAAACAAGCTTCAAATAAAATAAGTGGCTATTGAAACGTAGAGTGACGGGAATGTAATCACGAAATTTTACCTTTTCGGTGTGAAGACTTTTTTTAAACTTTTCTCCTATACTAACGCAAAGTCTAACGAGATCTCCTCTATGTTAAACACGCACTACACCACAAGGTGGTCTACACCAAATCTTGCTAGAGATAAAGTATAAGTAGTATAAGAGACTTGATTATACTATTAACTTAATGTATCAAACTCAAGAGGACCTTACTCTAGCTTGAAACTAGTTCAAGAAGAACAAGAATAGAGAGAAAAGAGAGGAATAAGAGCGAAGTCAATATTATAAGTATGAGGAGGAGTGTTGTCTTTTGTATCATATACAAAATGACATATACACAAGCTTATACATTATACACACAAAAAAGACATCTCATGTATTTGTTGTATGTATACATGCATATATTGCATGTCAAGTCAAAAATAGGTACAATGTCTGTGTCCATAGTACACAACTTATTAGTATCACATATATGTATCCAAGTACTCAAGTAATAACTCCCCCATCCTTACAGCTTCATATATATGTGTATATCACATATAAATATATATAAGCTAGGGCTACATATATATATATATATATATATATATCCTATTGGCTTTTTTCAAAAATAAATTAAACCATAGCCTTGGGCCTCCATAAAATTAATCCAATCAATTCTTAAAAGTCGAAATGGAATTTATTTGATCTTATCAAATAAATCCTAACCCATAGCCCAATTAATTAATCCATCAAATAATTGCGCGTAACCCGATTTATTTATTCTTATTAAATTACCAAGTTAAAACTCTAATTAATTGATTCTATTAATTAATTCATCCGATTCAATTAAAATTAATCTTATCAACTTAATTAAACCGAACTCAAATTTAATTAATCTTATATATTAAATCTAAGGCTTCTCATCACATGGGTACTCCCATTTAAATGATTATATCATTTAGTCTCTTGAATTAATTTAATCTCTTTAAATTAATTCACTCTTTTCTAGAATTAATTCATAATTAATTCTACTACTTTCTTGAGTGATGTTTTGTGTGGTTCTGTAGGTTCACCCTCAACTATACTAGGTTTTGTGTCAACACATAATTTTATTGCCAATTTTTTTCGCTAGATTCACTAAATCATATTTAATTAATTGATTTCGATTAACACTTAATCCGAAAGCACCCATCACCATGGATGGTCGTCTAGCAACGATGCATAGCACTAGAGAATAGGTAAAAATGGCGCGAACTTTTAAGATTACCGAGTGCCATATGGGTACGGTCCTTCCAATAGGCATCTCCCCGTCTTAGTTTATGGCATGAAATTGGTCATCGGTTCCCATCCTGGACTAGACATTTATGCTTAATATTCAAATTATGTTTCTTCACTTGATCAACATAGAAAAGTCCTTTTTTTTTCAACCACTGTGGCCACAGATTCCCGGATGCACAAAACATATCAGAATGCATAGGAGATCGTTATCATTTCATGATAGGCGATGGATCATCTCTTGGAACTCACCAATCTTCGTACACGTTCTGACTGCATTGGGACAAAACTTATGATGACCATATCAGAACATGGTCATCTTATATCAGGTCCTATATACAATCGTTCCATATATAAAACTACGTGGATCCTCAAATTTGAGGACTAAATCTTATACTATCAGAGCCGAGAAGTTCAAGTCATATCGACCAAACCTCACGGGCTTCCATATAATGACTCCCCGAGGCAGTTAAATCGGTTTTTCAAAAAATCTCAGAAAATTTGTGGGATTAGACGGTTTCGTGGGATTACGGTTTTCAGTTTTTGGTATGCTTGGTTCTATAGACAACAAGTGGCTTTCTACACCACCTTCAACCTTCTTAACACAGTTGACTATCCTGCATATGACCAGCACATGCGTTTTTCATCAATTCTGAATGCACACCTGTTATTATCTATTCTATTATAATTCTATTATAAAAGTATGAACGGGTTAAAAGGTTCCTTTCATTTTTTTTATTCAACAAAATTATCCTTATAATTTAGCTAATTTTAGTCATATTTATGTAGATTAGTATTATAATCTAACTTAATTCTGATAATATCTTGAATTAATAAATATACTAATTGAAAATATTAAACTTAGACAACCTTATTCAGAGTTATTAATAAATTTTATTGAACTACTTAAATTCAATTCTAAAATTATTAAATCATGTAATTAATTGGGATAAATTATATTTTTGGTCCCATAAATGGACCTGTTTCCAGTTTTAGTCCCATACTCAGGCCAATCGCACATTTAGTCCCATATGTGGATTTTTTTTTCAATTTCAGGACCAAAGGGGGATTCCGTTAAAAACTTAACGCCAGCCTCAATTTTTTAATGGAATCCCCTCTTTGGTCTTGAAATTGAAAAAAAAATCCACATATGGGACTAAATGTGCGAATTGACCTGAGTGTGGGACTAAATTTGAAAACAGGTCCACTTATGTGACAAAAAATGTAATTTACCCTAATTAATTTTCTAGTTAGATCCCTTGGTTACATCCAATCTAAATCCTAATATTTTATCTAGATTGTCTAAATTTTTTATACGAACACATTTGTATACACCATTGTATGTAAGAGTATGAGCATCACATATTTTTTTATCTTTTTTCTAAAGGACAAAAATATTTGTATACGAGATGTCATTAAAACTTTAAATTGGTATACCAATATAAATTTTACTTTTGGTACAAATTCTATTTTACATGTCATGAAATAAAAAATAAGACATATATATAGAAAACTGTCTCATAGCAATGTATGGAGAGCACTACGTATAATTTATTGAGTACAACTATAATTATGTTGAATATAATTTCAAACTAAACTATTAACTACATATTATTCCCATGACAAAATATTAATATATAATGAAAAATCAGGTTTTTAAATTCAAAGTTTTGTATAGTTTATTTATATTTCATAACATGTAAAGATTATGTTCATATACTATAATGCATTATAGTACTTTTGAAATTAAAATTTTGAATATTGTAAAAAAATATAATAAATTGGTAAGGAATTAAACTGAAATATCAAATTGAAAACTCATAAAAAATATTAAAATTCACTTAAAAGATAGTCTATAAAAATCCTCAAAATGTAATTACTCAATATGGGTGTGTGCACTTAACACTCCATAAAATTGGAATCAGAAAAAGAATAAATCATGAGCGAAAAATTAACTAAAGTTACAGATTTTATTTTACTTGTCTTAAAGAGAAAAACATAAACTGTGGAGGGACAAAATGTTCAATAATTTTCACTGGATTTATTATTTTAATAATTCTGTTGAAATTCTTATATAGATACTTACTTACTTTACATATATTGTTGAAAATAAAAATGAGATCAAGAAAAATAAAAATGCCAAAACATTCAAACTATATGTAAAGATATAGTCTTTTACGTAATTGTAAAAATGGATTAAGGAAGATCTCTGTACTTAGCTCAAACAATCAGCTGAAGCAGTAGATATACAGAAGAAAGATGGGGAAGAAATACAGTGTTCTCGTGCTTGCGGTTATAATCGCATTTGTAAGTGAAAATGCATTTTAGCCATTAGCTTCTTTTGCGACTTGTAAAGCGTTGTTTTATTAGTTTAGCAACTCAGATTAAGGCAGTTGGTAGTTGAGGCTCTCGTCTATAAAGTCTGCTAGCAGACTTGAACAATTTGAACAGCAAGAAAACTTGTAACTTCAACTACTTGAAATCTGATTCTTGATAATTTCTCCATGACTTCCTTGCCTATTACATTTCAGATTGACATGGCATCAGAGCTATCATTGATGGTCTCTGATTACTTCCTGCTGTAAAAACTTGTCATGGAATTTTCATTTAACTACTGTACATAGAAATCAAATAAATTCTGTAATGTCCAAGAACTTGACAAATCATAATTTTCACATAAACATAAACTCTTAACTTGATCCATTACTTGAAATTACTTGCAGATCACCGAGAACTCTTTAAGTGTAGATTATCCCCTCTAGCCTCTCCTTTCAGTTCTTCTTCATGGTTAGAAATGTATAGAAGACTATGGAATTACGTAAGACCCTTTTTTTTTCTTACAACTATTAGTCGAACCTTTACAATTCTTTATGAGGTAGAGGAGAGGGTATCTTGACCCTTGGTTGTAATTCAATTTAATGCTAACTTAACCATCAAAGTTAGATTACCACCATAAAATATCCTTAATGTGCACTCTTACACTTTATGTCACATGGACCACAATGATTGTAATATTAATAATATTCTAACATTCTCCCACTTGGTCCAAGTGATAGTTTGAAGCTTTACGGGAAATTGCACTCTGAAATTTAACTTTAATAGAATTGAAACTAATGGATCATCGTGGTTACATATTACTACAGGAACATGATCCCTTCCATTTATCACAAATCAATTTCAACTCAAAATTTCTTTTATTTTGAGAAATACCATAAGCCTCAACTTTAATATCTTGTAAATAAGGCTCAAGTTGTTATCTTACAATGCATGTGCACAACCTTTCTAGATAACAAGATAAATATAACAAAAACAACACTTCAATCGAATTCAGAGTATTATACCATCGTGAGCAACGTCATTTTATTGTATGCATACATTAATAACTGTTATGCAAACAAGGACTTTGCTATTATACCCATCCTTTCAACATGTCTAGAAAATGTCTTAGGTGGTAAACCCTTTGTCAGCAGATCCGCTACCATAAGATCCGTATTAATGTGCTCAATTGATACTCGATGTTTCTTCACCTCTTCCTTACTGATAAGTACTTTAATTCCATGTGTTTTGCACCTTTAGAGTACTTATCATTCATTGAGAAGAAGACAACCGCAGAATTATCACAATAAATTCTCAGCGGCATGGCTATACTGTCGACAATCCCAAGTCCTGAGATAAAGTTCCGCAACCACAATCCATGAACCGTGGCCTCAAAGCATGCCACGAATTCAACCTCCATAGTGGAAGTAGCAATGACAGATTGTTTTCCACTTTTCCATGATACAGCTCCTTCAGCTAATAGGAACACGTAACCAAATGTTGATTTTCTAGTGTCTACACATTCGACATATCTGAATCTGAATATCCAATCACCTCAAGATAATTGGATCTTTTGTACATTAACATGTGGTCCTTTGTGCCTTGTAAATACCGAAGGACTTTCTTTGCAGCTTTCCAGTGGTCCATCCCGGGATTACTTTGATATCAACCAAGCATACCAACAACAAAACTGATATCTGGTCGAGTACATGTTTGAACATACAAGAGACTCCCAACCATTGATGCATAGGGAATTGATTCCATTTCCTTATGTTCCAAATCATTCTTGGGACATTGCATTTGATTAAATTTGTTCCCTTTCTGTATTGGAACAATCCCTGCGGAACATTTATCCATTTTGAATCTTTCTAAAACTTTGTTGATATAACTTTTCCGAGACAATCCCAACAATCCTTGCAATCTGTCCCGGAATATTTCTATTCCTATCACATAGGATGCCTCACCCATATCTTTCATTTCAAAGTTCTTAGAAAGAAACTTCTTTACATCACGTAACATACTAGTGTCATTTGCAGCATGTAAAATGTCATCAACATACAGGACTAAAATAACAATACAGCTCCCACTGAATTTCATATAGATGCATCAGTCAACGATGTTCTCTATAAATCCATAAGATGTAATGGTATTATTAAATTTAAAATACCATTGACGGGAGGCTTGTTTTAGTCCGTATATTGATTTTCTCAGCTTACACAGCATAGTTTCTTTTCATGTGGCCAGAAAACTTTCCGGTTGTTCCATATATACTTCCTCCTCTAAGTCACCATTAAGAAATGCGGTATTTACATTCATCTGGTGAAGCTCTAAATCGTAATGAGCTACCAGAGCCAAAATAATTCTTAAGGAATCTTTCTTAGAAACTGGAGAGAAAGTTTTCTTATAATTGATACCATCTTTTTGAGTGTAACCTTTAGCAACAAGTCTGGCTTTATACTTTTCAATATTGCCTTTCGAGTCTCGCTTAGTCTTAAAGACCCACTTATAGCCAACTCGTTTGTAACCTTCAGGCAACTCTACCAAGTCCCAGACATTATTGTCACTCATTGACTTTAATTCTTCTTTCATGGCATCGATCCACTTTTCAGAATTGCTACATTCTATGGCTTGTTGGAACGTGACAGGACCCTTATCAATGCTCAAATCACATTCATGCTTGAGAGAATAAACCACATAATCATCAGAGATAATTGATCTTCTTTGCCTTTCAGACCGTCGTAACATGACTTTCGTTTATGATTCATTTATCTCCGGCACACTATTCATTTGTTCATTGTGTATACGTTCAGGATATGGGTTAGGAACTTCTATTTCTTGTTCTGTAGTGCAACAACAGGAACATGAATAACATCATTAGATATAATGAGTGAAGATGCTTCAACCCGTGTCTCATTTGATGTCAACCTTTCGTAGTTCCTCACTCCCACTAATTTGTCCACTCTCAATGAATCGAGCATTACCTGTCTCAATTATTCGTGTATTATGATTAGGACAGTAAAATCTATACCCCTTAGATTTCTCAGGATAGCCAATGAAATAACCACTAACTGTCCTAGCATCTAGCTTCTTTACATGTGGATTATATATTCTCACTTCAGCTAGACAACCCCAAATACGGAGATGCCTCAAACTTGGCTTCCTACCAGTCCACAGTTCATTAAGGAGTTTTAGGAACTGCCTTACTAGGAACCCGATTGAGAAGATATGCAGCAGTCTTTAAAGCATATATCCATAATGAAAAAGGTAAAGAAGTATTGCTTAACATACTCCTAACCATGTCCATTAATGTACGATTCTGCCTTTCAGCTACACCATTCTGTTGAGGTGTACCAGGCATTATATACTGTGCACAAATGCCTCGACTTTCAAGGAACTTTGCAAATTGGACCAGGATTTTGTCCAGTCTCATTATACCTTCCATAATACTCACCACCCCTATCAGATCTCACGATTTTCACTTTTCTATCTAGCTGCCTTTCTACCTCATTAATGAACACCTCAAGGATGTCAACTGACTGAGACTTGTCATGCAGCAGATATAAATAACCATAACGTGAGAAATCATCGATAAAAGTGATGAAGTACTTTTCGCCGCTCCAAGGAGGAATGTCAAAAAGGCCACATATATCAGTATGAATGATCTCTAATAGCTGAATGCTTCTTGTGGCTGGTTTCTTTACTGTATGTGTGGTTTGTTTTCCTTTTATACATTCCACACACGCCTCTAGATCAGTAAAATCCAATTGAGGAAGTATTTCACTTTTCACTAACCTCATGATTCTTTCCTTGGAAACATGACCTAATGTTTGATGCCACAATGAAGCAGAATTTTCATTATGTGCACTATGTTTAATACCAATACTGTGCTCAATGTTAAACAGGGAATCCAAGAACTTTTTATCAAGATTAAAACGATACAATCCATTAAGCAAAGTACCAGAACCACAACAGTACTTTTGTTTTAACAACATAAATGTACCATATTTAATCTCAAAACAAAAACCATTATTATCCAGTACTAAAATAGAAGCTAAATTTCTAGCGCATTCAGGTACATAGAGACACTTTTCTAGATGTAAATGACATCCAGTGTCCAAGATCAATCTGTACGTCCCTATACCCTCGATGCGTGCCTTCATTCTATTTCCCATAAACAAGTATTGCTTAGTTCTGTTTATGGGCTGGATTGAACGGAATCCTTATGTAACATGAGACACATGAGTAGTAGCACCAGAATCTAACCACCAGGTATTAAAAGGGACTTCAATAAGATTTGATTCGAAACATACGGAAACATAATGTATACCTTTCTTTTAGAACCAAGCCTTTCTTTTCGGGCAATCTTTCTTTAGATGCCCAAGTTTCCTGCAGAAGTAACATCTCTGCTCTTTATAGACCTGATCCTCATTGACCTTCATTGGGGTCTTTCCTTTACCCTTACCCCTTTTTCCTGGTTTTTCTTTACTGCTGCTAGCACCATCATTAACTGTAACGTGGACAGAGTGTTCCTTTATTTTCTTTAATCTCCCTTCCTCCTGAACCAACATAGCTTTAAGCTCTTGAAAGTTCCACTTTTCTTTTATGGTGTTATGATTCACCTGGAAGAAAATTGATATAATAAACTATACTAGGACGAATCGCTCACATCCATTCCCAGAGCCTTCAACTTTGCTGCTAGATTTGACATCTCAGTCACATGATCATGAATGGAGCATGACCAATTAAACCTCTTCGTGGTCAGCTCACTCATAAGGCTCCCAATAATGGACTTATCCGTAATGTCCGATCGGGAATACTTCTTTATTTTCATCAAAAATTCCCTAGCATCGTCAGTCTTAGGCATCGATGGCTTTACTGATTCTGCCATGGTCATCCACATCAAGTTTAAGCACAACCGATTAGACTTTTCCCAAGCCTCAAAATATGACTTTTCGGCTGTCGTGCTGGTATCCGTTATGGCTTTGGGCTTTCCGTCAGTAACTATCACTAAATCCAAATTCATAACACCCAGTGTAGTTAAGCCCGTTAAACTTGATAACAGAGTTACTCGATTCGAACATGTTCAGTGATGCTGCAAGACATTAATACATGTCAATACTATAATGCATTGAGTTTAACTGTACTAGATCCAGATGATCATACACCAAAACTTTAAGCGCATATTCAAGTTAACCTTTGGGTTTTTCTTAAATACAAAAAAAACTATAATGATGCCGAATGATTTTCTTTTATGGATAATCAAATAAACATGAATATTATCTTTGGACAAAAAAAACATATATGTTGATTAATCCCTATAATGTCATTGATTATATTGCAATGATCCACCTTTGGGTGATCTCCAAGCAGCATAATCAAACAACCCAATTGTGCAATCAAAACTTTAATGGCATCCTGAACAATTCGAATAAGTTTAGTTTATATGTTTAATTATCATTTCAGCCAGGTCACTTTGGTGACTAACAAGCTACTTTAAAAAAATTAAACATAAAACTAAAATACCTTACATATCCAATATACCTTTAAGCTTGGCCACTTTGGTGACTAACAAGTTAGTGCTTGAATATATACAAACCGTACAATTTGTGTAAACATATCACAAATATAAACTTTACATGTAAAAACCAAACACATGTATTTGCATAAATTAATATCCATTAAAATGTCAGATATTCATAACATTCATCAAACATTAGAGAATATTATGTCAAAACAAATATGACAATCCTAACATAATGGGAAAACAATTAACTTTAAATCCTTTTGGCACATACATATATATGATAATAGAAGCAAGCATTTCATGATAAACTGTATCAAATCATGAAACCTATATGCATCAATAATACCTTAAATATTAATCATAAAAGATTAATCGCAGTGGAATACGATTCATAAACTATGATGGATCAAAACTTTCATTGGAACATTATGACTTATTAAACAATGGCTCTGATACCACATGTAAAAACTTTTCATGGAATTTTCATTTAACTACTGTACATGGAAATCAAATAAATTCTGTAATGTCCAAGAACTTGACAAATCATAATTTTCACATAAACATAAACTCTTACCTTGATCCATTACTTGAAATTACTTGCAGATTACCGAGAACTCTTCAAGTGTAGATTATCCCCTCTGGCCTCTCCTTTCAGTTCTTCTTCATGGTTAGAAGTGTATAGAAGACTATGGAATTACGTAAGACCCTTTTTTTTTTTTTCTTACAACCATTAGTCCAATCTTTACAATTCTTTATGAGGTAGAGGAGAGGGTATCTTGACCCTTGGTTGTAATCCAATTTAATGCTAACTTAACCATCAAAGTTAGACCTTTCAATTATCACCATAAAATATCGTTAATGTGCACTCTTACACTTTATGTCACATGGACCACAATGATTGTAATATTAATAATATTCTAACACCTGCTTCTTTAATTCTGTTCATTTCAGACCTTCAAAACAAAAACACCATGGTAAAAGATTCAAATAACTTCAAATTACATCCAAGTGATAATCTAGGACTAAGCCTGGTTACAACAGTGTTAGATGGCACAAATTATCTATCATGGACCAGGTCAATCAAGATAGCCTTGGGGGCTAAAATGAAATTGAGTTTCGTAAACGGTGAAGGAACCAAACCTGCAGAAAGTGGGAGGGATCTTGAACAATGGATGAGGGCTGATTACATGGTGACTTCTTGGATATTGAATTCAATATCCAAGGAGATTATTGAGAGCTTTTGTACACTAATACTGCAAGAGAGTTGTGAACCGAATTGGAGACCAGATTTGGACAAAGCAACGGTCCAATGATATACTAATTGAAGAGAGAAAATAGCATCAGTCACTCAAGGTTCTCTTTCTGTCTCTGCCTACTTTTCCAAGTTAAAAAGGTTATGGGACGAATTACCTTGTATTACTCCCAATCCACAGTATTTGGACTTTTGGAAGATATAAGAAACCTGTTAATTATAACCATTTTAGAACTTTTGGATGTTTGTGTTTTGCTACAAACACTCTACCTAATAAAACAAAATTTGATCCTAGAGCTTCCAAATATGTTCTTTTAGGATATGCTAATAATCAAAAGGGATATAAATTATATGATTTGAATAAAAGATCAATTATAATATCTAGAGATGTTACATTCCAAGAAGATGTATTCCCTTATATAGGATAGGAAACAGATCCTATAACATGTTCCACACCTGCTTTAGGCACTGAAATTGATTACATAGATCAAAACAATCCCACTGATGAACAAACAGAACCTGTGGATAATTTAGATACAGCATCTCTGAATCAAAATATTGTAAATCAACCTGAACACATCACACAACTTAGAAGGTCCACTAGGATTACATCTAGACCTGTTAAATTTCAAGATTTCATATGCTCACAATCATCTAAAGAGGCTGACATACCGTTAGCTAACTACACTAAAGACATGAACTCTTGTTTTCTCACTTCTGCTTCACATGAACCAGAACCTAAATCCTATGCACAGGCCATTAAGAAAAGGGAATGGAAGGATGCTATGAATAAAGAACTGAATGCCTTAGAAAAGAATGGAACATGGGAAATTACAACATTACCAAATAATAAGAAGGCAATAAGCTCTAAATGGATTTATAAGCTTAAACTCAACTCAGATGGATCTATTGAAAGATATAAAGCCATATTAGTGGCTAAAGGATATAATCTAATACTTGGAATAGACTATCTGGACAGTTTCTCACCTGTAGCCAAAACAGTAACAGTTAGAATTTTATTAGCAGTAGCAACTAAACTTATTCGGTATGTGCATCAAATAGACATCAATAATGCATTCCTACATAGCTACCTAGATGAAGAACTATATATGCAAGCACCAGAGGGTTCCAAAGTACCTGAAGGTCATGTATGCAAGTTAAGGAGATCCATTTATGGGCTTAACCAAACCTCTAGAGAATGGAATTATGAGTTTACATCTAAATGAGAAGCTTATGATTTTATTCAATCCAAGTATGATTACTGTTTATTCACCAAAAAAAGTACTTCAGCTGGTCTTTTTTGTCTTCTTGTATATGTGGATGATGTTTTAGTAGCAGGTCCAGTAGAACAACAAATTACAGAAATAAAGGATTATCTTGATAAATTATTCACTATAAAAGACGTTGGCACATCTAGATATTTTTTGGGGCTTGAGATTGCTAGACAAAGGAACGTGTGAAATTTACACAAACAAAAGATATTAAAGACATTATAAAGATACAGGCATGGAACAAGCAAAGGTTGCAGCTACACCCTTGCCATCAGGTATCAAATTGACTGCATACGAAGAACAATTGGAAGATCCAGAAATTTTCAGAAGATTACTAGGGAGGTTGCTATACTTAGGTATTAGCAGGCTAGGAATCTGTTTTTTCACTCAACAGTTGAGTCAATTCATGCAACACCCTTGCAAGTCCCAATGGAATGCAGGTGTTCACCTTGTGGAATATTTGAAAGGGACCATTCACTGAGGTTTATTCTTCCTTGCAAATAAAGATTTTAAACTAATATCCTATTGTCAGGAGTTTGATTTCTTGGAAAACAAAGAAGCAGACAACCGTGTCTCGTTCTACAGCAGAGGCAGAATACAGAAGTATGACCTCTACAACATGCGAATTAACTTGGATATACAACATACTTGGAGACTTTCAACTTCAAATTTCCACTCCCATTTCCTTCCTCTATGATAATCAAGCTGCTTTACATATCACGGCAAATCCAGTGATCCACGAAAGAACAAAACATCTGGAAATTGACTTCCACTTAGTGCGTGACAAGTACAAGCAAGGCTTTCTAGCTCCTGCACATGTCTCCTCCAAAGATCAAATAGCAGACATTTTTACCAAGCCCCTATTAGGTCCCAGTTGTACTTATCTCTTCTCGAAGTTAGGACTCATCAACATTTTGACAAGTTCAACTTGAGGAGGGGATATAAAAATGGATGAAGGAAGATGTCTGCACTTAGCTCAAACAATCAGCTGAAGCAATAGAGATACAAAAGAAAGCTGGGGAAGAAATACAGTGTTCTCGTGCTTGCGGTTATAATTCAGAAATCGTGCAATCATTTTAAGTGAAAATGCATTTTAGCCAATAGCTTCTTTTGCGACTTGTAAAGCGTTGTTACACTTTTATTATTCTAGCAACTCAGACTAAGGCAGTTGGTAGTTGAGGCTCTCGTCTATAAAGTCTGCTAGCAGACTTGAACAATTTGAACAACAAGAAAACTTGTAACTTCAACTACTTCTTGAAATCTGATTCTCGATAATTTCTCCATGACTTCCTTACGTATTACATTTCAGATTTCTACATTAATATCCCAAAAGTTCCAAACACGCAAGTTGGTGAAAAATAATGCATTTGTATATCTTACTAAAACTTCTATTAAGGTGTATATGATGTATGTAATTTAACACTATATGATTTAATTGTTCTAGATAAGGATTATTTCGTACTCAAATGCAATTCAAAACAAGGTTGGTTGAGCAATAGATTATTAGATGCGCATTAAAATTAAAAATATTATTTTTAATATCTTAAATAAAATTTTATAATAAGTATTCATTTTTTTTCTGCATGAAATGTACTTGAATATGCAAAAGATATGGTGGATTATTTTCAAATAAATTTTATGATTTAAACTTTAACATAACTTAAAGTTAGATCAATACTTATTGTATCATTATCATAATGTTGAGTCGTGGGACCAAAACGAAAACTACTTTTATGTACTATAACCATTAATAGTATTTCTTTTACATAAACTATATCAAATATGAATATATTTTTTCTAATGCAAAGTGAGTTTCATAAACGGCAAAATATACATACACAAATTTTGATAAGAATTTATATCATGATCTTACTATCATGAATAGCTAATTTTATACCCGATTCAATTAAAAATGAATATTCTCTCTCTCTCTCTCTCTCTCTCTCTCTTATACTGTGTACATTTCTCAGTGTTTCAAATTTTAAACTTCTTATGTTGATAGGATATTTAAAATTTCTTTTTTCATTTTTCTAGAAAAATCAAGAGAAATGTACATATATGAACAACTACAAAAATGACATGAGGGTTTACAAAAGTATAGATGTCAATATTAAAAAGCATTAAATACAATATCAATATATATTAAAAGTTATTAGAATATTTTATATAAATATGAAAGTTTGTGGATGCAAGGTTTTAGCCAAACATAAAAATTGAGAAGTTTTAAGAAAGTTCTATATATAAGTCTAGAAGCTTTTATATTATTTAAAGATATTTTTTAAAGAATCTTTTAGAACTTCTCACCAAATCATTAAGATCAATCTTCACCATCTATTGGAAGAGCCAAATGTATAAATATTGGGTTGGAGTTCATTTTTAATAAACACATTTTGGTAAAACAATGTTTTCATCAAAATTTTCCATCAAAATCTTTTACTTATTTACACATTATCTAAGAATGGAGAAAGAAAACAATAATATTTAAAAATCAAGAACTATGCATCATGCACAATGCATCTGTTTTACTAGTATCTCATAAGCTATGGTTAGCTAGAACAAGACACTCGACTTTTCTAGCACAAGACACAAACATAATCTCCAATTGGGTATGATTGACCGCTTTAGGTATCTATCACCTAATAGTATGAGAGAGAGAGCAAGGGAAGATTGAAAGGTAGAACTAGACAAATATGTATGTCATCCTTCAAGGATGACCTTGCCCACTTTTCCCCAACTTCGTCATCGATCTTTTAAGAGCAACTGGTGAACACATTCTGCCACTAAACCTGCATTTTGTCTTTGTTACATCCAATCACCTTTAACTTTTTTCTAACTCCTCTACCAATGCCAAAATGGATACAGTGTAGACAATAATTTGCAACCTACAAATGGAATTGAAAGGCACCTCAAGGTGCGAGTGGGTCGGCTCGGGAACGCACAAGCAGAAGCGGTGATAATAAAATTTGTAAATTATAACGGAAACGCAATAAAACCATAGTTCCAAGGGGTGTACCCTTGGAGTTCCCTGGCGTTCAATTTAGTTAATAATAATAAACGACAATACTAAAATTAATGGGGCTATTGGGTGAATGAAATACGAGGTACTAGAACTTAAATCAAAAATTACCTTTTCTTGATTTATTTCGAAACTCCTTTGTTTGATTTGTTCACCCAAGGCCTCAACGTAGAGATGCTCTAAAATCGTGTCCACACACACCAGAATTGAGATCCTCAATTCTCTTTGATAGAAGAAAATTATGGAGAAAACATATCAAGTGTGTATGAGAGGAAGTGGGCGGCCAAATGGTGGAGTTAGTGGAGAGGAAATTAATTTCTTTTTTGTGTATTCATTCATTAGTGATTCTAAATGGCTAATATACATACATATATACAATATATATATATCTTGAATGGATGCATTAAAATATGTCTAGGTTCATTTAACCATCCATAAGGTAATAAAATCCTTTATTCCAAGTAAAAGATGACGAACATGACACCTTTCAAAAGTGAATTTGTTAGTCTATAATTTTCTTTTCCAATCATTTCCACCAACTTAATTAATGGGCTTGGGCCGATTTTAATTAATTAAAATACCAGGCCCAATTAATCAAATTTAATTTTATTAAAGTTCATTTAATTAAGTCCATCATATATTTAATCCAATTAAATATATGAGTTAAATAAACTTTTGTTAAATAATAAGTCCAACTTATTAAATGATAAGGGCAAGCCCATTATAAATTAATCCAATCAATTTATCCTTGGGTTTATCCATCCAATGGATCCCTCTCATATATAAGTAATCCAATTACTTATGGAATTACTAATTAATTTCTCGTTCCTTCTCGGTAATTTGTGTGTGACTCTTTATGTTCACCTTTCAGCTAGACTTGGACTAGTGTCCAATGCTGTTATTAATTAAATCCAATTTAATTAATAATTCTTGATCAACCTTTGATGAAGAAAGCCTGTCACCATGAGTGGTCGTCTAGCAACGGTCCATGGCACTAGAGACTAGGTGAAATTCATGTGAACTTTTAGGCTCCCAAGGCCAGATGGGTACTGTCCTTCCGTTTATCATCTCCCGGCCTTAGTCTAGGTATGGAATTGGGTGTCGGTTTCCATCCTGGACTAGGCGTCTATGCTTAATACTTGAGATCGTGTTACACCAAATTGCTCGACATAGAAACCTCTTCTTCCTATTCGACCAATGACTGTGGCCACAGCTTTATAGAGCTTAGATGCATCTCCAAGTGCATAGGAGATACCTCTATCATATTTTGACAGGGGACGGATCCTTTTCTTAGAACTCACCGTCCTCGCTACACTAGACGAGGCTTATGATGACCATGTCTGAGACACGATCACCTCTCGCACAAATCTAAGATACAGTCATCGCATGCACGTGACTTTCGTGAATCCTCAAGTCTGAGGACTACTCCTGTACTATTGGAGCCAGAGACTCAAGTCATACCGATCAAGCCTCTGACGCTTCCATATGATGATCTCCGTGAGTCAGTTCAGTTGATTTGAAACCTAGCTAATCGACCCATTAAGATCGCTTAGACGTCTCACGTCTGTTTTCGATGAAATAGGGCACTCATCAAATGAACGAGACTCTTAATGCAAGTCTCAGTAGGACTCTCGATGCCTAGTCTAGAGGTCCTCGACTTGGAACATTTGAGACCCAATCCTAAATAGTTGGTTTCATGACCGCCATCCAATGCGTAGTCCAACTGTTGCACGGTTGTTAAAGTAGTTTGTGGGCATCTGTTGTGACATCCAAGCAATGTTTGACGTAGTTTGGTAAGTACAACAGATACGTGTGTCGACAACGAATTCTTACCATATTCATCGGGACAACATTGTTGAAATAAAGATTGCTTGAATGGGTCTCAAAACCGCCAATCCAATTAGCTTTTGGTCACCCATTCCAACAGGAATACCACTAATGATGAATGTTCTTTGTTTGCAACATATAAAGTTAAATTACTCTACCTTTCTTAAAATTTGGCATAATAATGAACGTTTCCTATTGGTTAGGGAATTATAGATTCCCTGTCATAGCACGAGCTTGGACCAGCCTGGCAGACATCAGTTGGACAGGAGCTTTGATCCCCATCAGGTGCAATCTCGACATACGATGAAAAATATTTTGGCCTAGTTGCATCAAAAATTATTTTCTAGTCCCAATTCATTTGTTGGTAATCACCCCAATGCGTAGTTGTCTCCTATGCAGCTGCAATTTGCTCCTACTCCTAGACCCTTACCTCATCATGCGAAGTCTGGTTACAATATTCTGCTACAAAGACTTTTACACATCGTACATATCCGAAGTCTGATTATAATATTCTGCTACAAAGCCTTTTATACATAAGTCATACATAACCTCATCCATTGTTTTAAACCTTTCAGTCTTGCACTTTCATAATGAGCACCTAATCTTCTCGCAGTCTATATGTGCACGTTGACACTTGTTCCATTCTATGAAAGCGTGAACACCACCCTTAAAATCTTGCATAATCCCCACATTTCCCATCAAGTTCTTCCCATCTATCTACCTCATCAATTGTCTTAACATGCCTACCTATATATATGAATTGTACACGCACATAATCATATACAATATTCGATACTACTATACGTCATGCATGTATATAAGTTATAAATTAATTAATTGCCACTAATAATAATGAATATTTAAATATAAAAATTAAATAAACTACACAGAGAAAAAAAAGAGAGTTCCAATTGTTATCTGGTTAATCACAATCCACCTCCTCCAAACTCAGCTCACAGATCAACTAAACACGATGAAGGTACAATTTATATTGTACTCGAAATCAGAGAGAGAGAGGAGAGTATGTGTGTTTTAATGATTCAAGAGAGTAAATACAAATGGGATAAAAGCCATATATATATATAAATTTGTGTGGGCTTTATGATACAATTTTTTATGAAAAAACTAGCAATTGATAAGTAGTCATTACAACAAATTTCGGTAAGTTATGACACAATTTATGACGGGCAAAACTATCCATCGGGAATAACTTTTAAGTTTGCAACGGTCATTGCAAGATGCAAATTGGCCCGTCCTTTTCCATTGAATTACCAATGAAAAATAGAGAACCAAAGGAAATGTTATAAATGTCGTTGAAAATACTGTCCCAAAATTGGAATGGCAATATTCAATCCAAAATACTGTTAAAATTTATATAGCTGCAAATCTATTGTGACTGGTTCTTTGATAGTCATCGAGAAGACTGACTCTATGATAATGTTTGCAACAACACGTCCATTGAAAAATTAGGTTCTTTTTTTTCCAGCATCAGATGATGTCATCCATCATAAGATCATCTCAAACACCATCTTGAATTGGGACAGAATTTGCTCATCGTAATAAAATAATCTTTTTGAATTTTGGTATTTCTATTGTCAAGACCATAAAGTTAAGAACATTAGTTGCACCTCTCGTTATCCTATGGGACCAGAAGTGTGATTTTCTTATATTATATTAATGAAAAGTTTACATGATTTACTTTTAATAGTTTCAAGAATATTATGCACCCATATACTAAGAAAAGAGTTGATTATTCCTTACATTATACATATCTATGGTTTAAAAAGCATGATAAATTAATACTATCTAACACAATTAAATAAATTCACATAGAAACATAAATTTTGACCATAATTAGTCAATATTTGTTATAGAATTGTCTGTTGTCAAAGAGTTTACATTCTTAATTATGGCAAAACAAGTTGTCATGATTTTTAGTTATGATTAATGTTTTAACCAAGACTATTGAAATAATGCCCGTCAACCATGGCAAATCTATGGTTAATTACTATTTACTCTTCAAATTGGTTATGTTAATTAATTATGATCAAATACCATAATTCTTATAACGATATTTATACGTTAATAATTTTTATAAATTTTCATCTAGAATATGACAATGATTACAAGTAAGAGCGAAAGAATAAGTTAAATATGCAAAACTTGTGAAGAAAGTGAACTCAAGAACCCTCATGCTCCCTCCCCGTCACACATCTAATTTTTCAAAAATTGCACAACCTAAATTTAACATCCATCTAATCACCTCCAGAGCAATAATCAATTAGAATAGCCTTCAGCGAAACCTCTTGATTCTAGACTTACATAATAAATCGCTCAATCAGATACACATACAAAGGAACCACAAACCAACCACATATTCATAAATCAAAGTACACCACTCATGTCCAACACACACTAAGAACAAATGAAAACGAATTGACCAACTTCCCAATCCTATAAAGAAAAATTAATAGCCAACACCTAATATGTATACTTTCTTTCTTGATACACAACTGGATAATTGAAGATCAAGAACTCGAACATACTACAAACTCTATGCACAATTTAGAAATACGAACAACTCAAGTTATAAAGTCTAAACTAGAAAGAATTAGAATACCATGGAAGAGAGCCCTTGTTCTACAAACCTTAGGTCTCACAACATCAATTACTAACCTGAAAACACAGCTAACAAGACTAGGTGAAGGATACTATCTCATCAGATTTAACAATCCGGATGATTATTTTCTGGCCCTACCAAAAGGACCTTGGTACCTATTCAATTAATACCTAGCTACTCACAGTTATATCCTAATTTTCGTCGACAAAAACAAATACAAAAAAGAATATATATCCAGATACAACTCTCTTCCCTTCGCCTACAATGTACCAGATCACACAGACAATTGGGAGACCAATAAAAAGTCCCCCATCCTTGCGCTACATATTAACAATCATTAGCAAACTATCAGGTATAAAATTCATGTACTTTTCCTATCAAGGCTAGGTCATGAATCCAAAATATTGTAGTAATTAAAATCAAATATATAAAGAATGCAACAATAACTAGGAGGAGATCCACATGCCAAATCAACAAACACAATATACAAAGAATCAGAATGAAGACACAACATGAAGTAACAAATCAAAGTATAAGGGAAATCATTATTCATAAAAGCAGAATCCTCCGACACTATACAACAATAGAAATAATTAAAAGATTTCACCTATCAAACACAAAATAGTCAACTCTCATAACATCAAGTACCTAAACATACTCAAATTAAAGACAAAGGACACATGTCACAAACAATTCAGGAGGTGGAAACCAATTCTAAGGTGGTTCCGAAAGATAAAGAACACGTGGCACAACTAGCTAAAGGCAAAGTACATGTGGAAAAAATAGCTATATAAACTAATATAACCTCAAGAAACAACAAAACAATGCATACCCATGAGACGATTTAAGGGACCGGACAAATTACCATCCATAGGTTCACACTTCACTTTACTTAAGATAACAATTGATGGTTCAAGAATTAAAATCTTTCAAGACACATCAGCTTAGCAACAACTACAAGTAAAGGGATTTAGAGCTTCTCTATGCACAAATAAAGCATTTTCAACAGTACCTATCTTATCGGCAACAATAAAAATCAATAAACTTAGCATGCATGCAACTTTGGTTACTACATAAGATAATATAAAATGAATGATTACCACTTCCAAATGCACTACTCTTTAACCTAATACTAGAAACACCATCATTCCTCTTCAACGACCATAATTTTTCTTAATTAGAACTCTCATCCCCTCCCCCCAACCCAACCAGACACACTTTTATACCCATCGAACAAAAAAAATATGAGATGAACATCCCTTCTCATGTTATCACCCACTTCCAATTCTCTGTAAGTACAAAATTAAATAACAACAATAAATCAAAACAATGCACAACAAAACATGATCCTCCGCTATCAAATAGTGGCCCGAATGTGGAAATAGATTATTCCACTAGGAATAAATGAGTTTATAGTCCAACCCTTTCATACAATTTCACTTATTTTTCAAGAAAATCCATTTCCAAGCAAACCATCATTGAAGTGGCACAGTAGCAAGGGGCTTTCAAGAGAGAATACAAGAAGTCAAATTTCACATGACACAAATCCATTTGCAAATGAGGGAACTCACCCCTAGATTATCAACTAAACCACAAATGAATTACTATTGCCCTACGAAATAGTGTAGAGCAACAACGCGAGCACAACCTCATTCGCTTGACATACAACAACAAATTTTTTTTGCTAGAACTCCGAAGAACAAAAAGACCTAAATTTCTAAACTCCATGCGTGATTTGATACACAGGCATCAGCCACATGTTATCATACTTCTTGACACAAGTATGCATGCTAATAGAGTTCATCAAGTAATCTAATAAATGTCCGTTGATGGAAGTATTGTTATATCATCCATGGTTATGTATAGGGGTGGAAATTAGACTCGTACACTGCAGGACCCGCCGCACTCAGGTCCAAAAAATATTAGTCAGGGTGGGTAACAGGTCCTAAAAATTAGGACCAACTAGGGTCAAGGGTGGGCCTCGGGTCTATAGAGACCCACCCCAGAACCAACTCGATAATATATATAATATATGTAAAATATGTATATAATATATATGTACATATATATTTATATATATTTTACTTTGGAGGCATTGATGTGTTCTCGTCGTTGGTTATGGAATGAGGTAAATGGTAAGTAAAATTAAAATTATATTTTTTTACTTTAGTTTGGTAGAATAAATATTAATAAAATATTATATTCTTTGTTTGTTTATTGTAGGTACTTGTTCAACAGTTGAAGATTTGTCCAACAATTCTTGACGAGGAAGGAGATGAATGATGATATTGTATTTATTTTGATTTGAAAATATATTTTTGGACATGAATATTTGAGGAACAAATTTATTTGTAACCAATATGTTGAAATCTTTTTTATTTATACAATAAATAAAAAATAAAAATATAACCGAGTCCATCGGGTTAGACCCGCCTCGATGGGTTTTGTACTGGGGAGGGCAGAGTGTAAAGAAAATCGTGGTGGGACGGGTTCTGGGTCCATCCGAAAGCTGGCGGAGTAGGTTCCGGGTGTTAGAATTGATGACCGGAAAGCCAATTAGATTGGCGGTTTTGGAACCATTTAGCAATTTTTATGAATGTGATATTATCTTGATGAATGCAGTAAGCATTCATCTATGGCACCATGTGTTTATTGTGCTTTCTATTTACGTTGAACAGTGTGTAACATCACAACAAATGCCTAAAGACTAATTGAATAACCCACGTAGTTGGATTGCACATAGGATGACAACTATGAAACCAACTTCTGAAGACTAGTCTGAAACATTTCAAGTGGAGAACCTCGAGACTGGGTATCGAAAGTCCTAAATAGACTTACACTAAGTATTCCATTGGATAACTATTGTGTTTCATCGGCGACAGACATGGGATGTCTATGCAATTTTAGTGGATTAGTTCACAAGGTTGTTAACTGACTGAACTGACTTACGGAAATCATCATATAGAAGCCTCCAATAATACAGGAGTAGTCCTTGGACTTGAAGAATCGTGGCAGTCGCATGCATATGATGGCTAGATCTGGCGAGAGATGACTGTATCTTAGATGTGGTCGTTATAAGCTGTCCAATGTAGTCGAAGTATGTAATGAGGACAGTGAATTTCAAGATAGAATCCGTTCCCTATTAGTATATGATGGATATATCTCCTATGCGCTCTGAGATGGTTTAGATTCTCTATATTTATGGAATAGCAATTGGTCGAATAGAAAATAGTTTAGGTGGTCGATCAATAGAGTTAACGCATCTCAAGTGTTCAACATAGTTGCCTGGTCCAAGATGGGAACTGGCGCCCAATTCCATGCCCTAAACTGAAGCCAGGAGATGCTCGACAGAAGGACCGGACCTGTATGAAACTCGAGAGCCTAAATATTCACGCCAACATTCACCTAGTCTCTAGTGCCATTGACCGTTGCTAGACGACTACCCATGGTGACGGGCGTTTTTGTTAATGATTAATTGGAAAAAACTAATTAAAATAGATTTAATTAATTATTTGTGTTGGACACAACGTCTAAGTCCAACTGAGGGTAAGCCTGAAGAGTCACATACAATTCACTATGGAATTGATGGAATTAATTTGGAATTGGTGGAATTAATTTGGAATTAATTCAAGAAGAAACGAATTAATTTAATTGAATTAAATGCAAGGAGAATATATATATATATATATGCTTTGATCATTCATTTAATAATCCATTTGATGGATTGCTCAACAATTAATTAATTGGATTAATTAATTTTTGAGTTTCACCTTTAATTAATTAGATTAATTTATTAAGTTTGGCTTAATTAATTGATTTGATCAATTAATTAGGGTTTGGGTTTAGATTTATTTAATTAGATTAAATGAATCTTTGAACTTTGTTGGGCTAAAATTAATTTAATTAATTATTGTCTAATGGATTTTGGTTGGGCATGATTTAATTTGATTATATCAAGCCCAATACATACTTGAAGTTCCATTTGAGAGATATTGGAGCAAGTTAAGAAGTTGAAAGTCCTCACCATAATGAACATGATGAAGTGGTTTTTTTATCATGTTGAAGGTTATATGCATGTGTGTGTATAGGTTGCCTTTGAGGCAAACTTGATAGTTATTGAATTTTGAATTCAGTTGTATGTAATAGACAAAACTACACACATATCAAACGTAACCTACCAAGCCACGAATTTGCTCATTTTTTCTCTATCAAAATATTTTCCTTTTGTTCTATATTGAATTGAATTCAAGTTAGAACATATAAAACAATGCAAAAGCACTAAACAGTAGTGTTTGTTTGGAGTTATTTTTCTTCTTGTTCTTTGTCTATCTAGCAATAGGAAAAAAAACTATATCTATTCCATATTGTGTTGTGTACAAATTAAAGGGGTTCTAATTTGGATACTAAAGTGAACGGAAGAGGAACGAAAAGGGAAAAAATGCACATTGCTGCTCATCTAAAGAAACAAAAGGTAAAGCTTCATGTTGTATTTCTATACTTTTGTGTCATCCTTTAGCCACATGTCTAACATGCTTATATATTTATTATTATGCTTCTGACAAACATCGAATGCCCGAGTATTTCATAGGGAACACCCCTTTGAATCATTTTAATTTTTTTTATTTTACACTTCCTCCACGTTCTTGCGCCATACCAATTCTTTCATCGGATCCACCCAAATCTGCTCCAAACCCGCCCCATTGCCACTCCAAGAAAATAAATTATAAATCACCTTAGGAGATCTTAATAAATTGTTAGATTTATCTTAGAATTTAGGAGGGCTTTTTTTAGTTTCAAAGAGTTTACATTTCCATCATTACATGCAATATTGTGGATTAAATGATTTAGGATAGCATGGACACCCTTACACTAGGTCCTATATATAATTTGGAGCTTCATTTATACGTGAATATTTAGACAGAGGCCTCGCAAATTTTGTTTGGAATACTCTTTTTTTTTCAACATGCAAAGTTACACATATCACAACCTTATTGTCTAATCACTCACCTATATTATTAGATAATGTATGCAACTATAGTAAATGACACAAATTCTTTAAATTTAAAAAATATACGGTATGAACGCCCATAATACATAAGGATTGTACCCAATGCATGGATTTATAGCAATAATATCCCTCTAGATTTTGGTTCTACAAGCAATTGTAATAGGTTAATATCATTATCCTTAGCATAGAAGAAAAATACTTGGGTAATATTGATAGTAAAATAACATACTTAAATAATTGCTTAAATCAAATATATACACAAGTTGGTCCTCAAAATAATGATGCTTATTATCAAAGGAAAAAGAATTAAAAAAAATAATGAAGTTAATAAAAATAAAGGAACAATATTGAAACAAAGAGTTAAAATAAATTGAATAAATAATAGAGAACTAAAGAATAAATTTTATCATGCATATATGCAAGCTATAGGAAAAAAAATAGTTTTATTAGTGCAATTAAATATTCAAATAACAACTGAATATTTAATATGAGCAAAACAAAGACATCTTAAAACACTATTTACATATCATTACAACCCAACTGATATCTTTTATTTCATGAATCTTATTATATGGGATTTGGAAGGCTTCCTTTGTTAATGTATCTTATTAAGGTTAAAATTTCAATCATATAGGGCTTATCATTATATTATAAATTTACTTGTTTTCGTATCTAGGTTTATTAGGTAACTAAGTAGTATAAATAAGTTATATAATCCAAAATATTGAGACCAGATCTCATCTTATCTTTTATTCTCCGTGTTTTCTATATAAACTTCTCTCTTTTCCTTTGATGTGTTTTCTTATTAGCATGTGAGGCTAGTTCTTTTATTTTTGATAAAAGCTATGGTGAATATTTGATTCAAATATATTGTGAGATCTAATTTGTGCTTTCTACTTCCATTCATTGAAGTATTTGTTTTTATTCTCTAAGCTCTTATTATATATAATCTGACTTTTGAATGATTTGATGTTATTATTCATTATCAAGAATATTTACTTAGCCAATTGAACTTTCAAATTCATAATTATTTGTTTAGTCCAATAACTAATGACGACACGACATAGTTCATTAGGTCATAGTTACCGATTGTGTTAAGGGGATTGCACAATCTAGTTTAAATAAATCCTCATTGAAATTTGTTTGTTAGAATTGGGCCTTTCTAATTCTTAATGTTATTTGAAAATTAAATCTTGAGTACGTTCTCAGCATTGCTTACTGATTAGAAAATTAGACCACGGACGTTCCTTGACTAATGAAAATACAAGAAAATGTGAGGTTGTTAAGTCGTAGCAATGACCACAATCAATTTATACATTATGAGTGATTATTACATTTACATCGATGACCAATAGAGGAATCAAGCATGATTCTTTTTTGAGGATATGAACCCATCAATAGAAAACCCGTAACTGCTTTTCCATTTTCGTCCAATTAATTTATGCAATGTACTATACAAAATAATATCTAACATAATTGTAAACCATATAAGACCATACATGTTACAAGTAATCTCTCCATTTCAAACTATATTGGTCCCCAAATGAATAGCTTAAGATAATTAATATTATTCTTACACAAGGACTTTTACACTCAATAAAGAGAAAAAAGGCTAAAGATACATATATGGCAAGAAAAGAAGGTTCCAAGAAAACTTATGACAAGCTACAACGTAATTTTATTCAATTCACATCACAAAAATTTGATTTCCTGGAAGTACTAATAACTAGAACCCTCACATTTAAATCAGTCTCATACAAACTTATAGTCAATGGGTTCGAAACAACTAAATGGACATAAACAAAGGCCCACGCAAGGGGATAGATTATCACCATATCTCTTCATACTTTGACCCAATATGTTAATATAGATAGTATCTGATGTTATCGGAAAAAAATAATTTGACTATATTAAGATACACAAAATGTCCCAAGCATCCCCATCTTATACTTTGTTGATGATTGTATGTTCTCATTTAAATCTTCATATAAAATAATCAATACTATTCAAATCATATTAAGATCGTTTGCCTTACCAGCATACCGAACCATTTGTTGGAAAAAATAAAAATATTATTCTCATTAAATATTAACACAAATGAAAAAATAAATATACTTGAAATTAAATTTTATTATACAAATGGGACAAACAAAGAGAAATATTTAGGAATCCCCTTAACAGGAGGAACGACAAGAAATAAAAAGTATTTTTTAAACTTCTCCCCAAAGTACAAGACAAAATATGCAGTTGGTACACAAAATTGTTATCCCATGCAGAACAACTCATTTTCATAAACATGTGTTGAGTACTATACCACTTTATACAATGAATATTTTTAAATTTTTCCATAACCATTATAAAAAAGGCGGGTTTCGGGGAGGGTTTTGAAATGGTATTTCTTTACTTTGAAACGGGCAGATGAATACTGAATTTATTTGGAGCAGATGTTGGAACAGATTGAAATCCGTCTCTGCAGTTGGCGTTATAGAAATGTAGGAACAATTTACGAAAAACCGTTCCAAATTGAGACGATAATTGTATCGGTTCTTCAAATTCATTCCTAATATCGATTTAGTCTGAAAAGTTATTAATTTAGCAATTGGAATGGTTCGGGACGATCTCTGGAATGGTTAGTTATGGTTTTTAGTTGAAATTTTAGAACGGTATTTGTATTACACGTGAGTTCATTTTTAAACTGTTTATTCTTGTTAGGAACGGACTTTGGAACATTATTTTGCAACGGGTGGTTGAATTTGGAACACATTGTAGAACTACGTTAGTAATAGAATTAGGAACGGTTGGCATAATTTGAAATACATATGACATACTTATTAATAATGCTATTTGTAACGGTTTGGTCAGTGTAGGAACACTTTTTGAGGAAATCTTTGGTGAGGGCTTTAGAACTGTGTGTAACATTTTATTTAGCATTACTAAACCCGTTCCTAAGTTTGATTTTTTTAAATTTTTATTATTTATTATTATATTTAATAAATATGAATGAAAAAATAAATTTATACATTTTAACAAATTTTCAAATATAATTAATTTAATTTAATAAATTCCTATAAATTTAATTAATTAAATAAATATAAAATAAGGGAATTTAATAAACATTAGGAAACATAAATAATTTTTAAAAAATTTATATTAATATAAAAAATATTTAATTACAAAAATGGAAACAAATATAAAACCTAATCTAACGTCTCGACCTAACCGATGTGATCTTACATGGCCAGTTTTGGTTTTGGCGGTGTTGGAGGGTGGCGATGGAGATATGTAGGTCCGGCTAGAGACGTGGGCCTCAAAACCAAGGTCGAATACTCAGCCCTTGTTCTTGCCCCCGACTGCAACCAGCCACAACTGTTGCTCCAACATCGCCATTGAAGCCTCGGACTTGGCGGGGGCACTGAGTCGTCGGTCGTGGGTTGGGGCTAACGATCCTCTAGCATTTTCTAGAACGTCTCCTATAAAACAAATAAAATTATTAGTACTTTATTAAATAAATAATTAATTATTAAAAAATAATCTCGTCGCCCTCGGCCCACTCCAACTGCCATTCTCTTTCTTCTTGTAGCAGCGCTCAAATAATTCCATCTGCTTCGGCAGCTGACCGAGCTCTTTCTCCTGTATAAGGAAATAGCAATTAATTAATTAATTAGCATAATATTTATAAATAATAATTTAATTAATACACAAATAATTTATATTTACTTACCAACTTCCTGTTGTGCATGTCGACTGAGGAAGACCCCCCTCCTCAATAGACAGTCGAGGACGCGATGGCGATCGCCACCTGGTTCACCTTATTCTTTGAGAACTCCTGTTGGCATTGCTAGTACGCTTGGCTTGGAGCTGGAGCCAAATCCCATTGGCCAGCCATAGGGGCCTGACCAGGCTGGACGAGGCGACGGAGAAGTTTTCCTGATGTACTTTCCGGCCCACATGTGGAAGACCCAGAACAAGGACTCATCGTCATAGTCCCACCAGTAGGTTAGCTACAGTATTAAGAATAAACAAAATATTAATAAAATAAATTAAACAATTAGATTACATATTAGATAAAAAAATAATTTAAAACTAATTACCTTCATACTCTTGAACCAGAAATACTAGTGCTCTGGCGGCACCTGCCTCAGACACGGCCATGGGTTGGGGAAGTGTCCCCACGACCGCATTGATGCGCTTGCAAACTCCCGGTCAAACCTTAAATGTATTTTAAATTAAATAATTAATTAACCTTTTAAAAATAAAATAATTCATAATAAAAAATTAGGTAAACTAGCTTACCTCGCCTCATGGAGGATGGTGGGGGGATTGATGGTGGTGGTGGAGCAGCCACTGGTGTGGCAAGTTGCTGTAATGCGTCATCCGGAGCCGTGCATACAGCTCCAGATGTAGCAACATTATCTGGAGTCTACAAGGCGAGGGACGGTACGGGTGTATGAAGTGGTGTGGGTGGTTGAGGGGATGCTTCCCCAACCTGGGAAGCATCTGATGGTACTAGTGGCAGTATCGAGCCACGATCGCGACCACACTTCTGCCACGTGGTAGAGGCGGCGTACCACTAGACATTATCTACACCAATTATACAAAAGTATTAGTCTAAATTTTTGTGTTATTGACATTAATATGTCATTAATATATTATTTACAAAAAATTATGAAATTGATCTAAATTAATTTTTTGATTATTTACATTATTATGTAAAAATATAAATATGTATTGGGAATATTGTTCTAATTTATTTTAATTTTTTATTAATATGTAAAAATATTAATATTTGGAAAATTGGTCTAAATTAATATTATGATTATATACATTATTATGTAAAAATGATATGGGAATATTATTGTAATTTATTTTTAATTATTATGATTAATATATAAAGTGTTAATATTGGAAAAATTAGTCTAAGTTAATTTTGTGTTATGTACATTATTATGTAAAAATGATTTTGAGGAATATTGTTCCAATTTCTTTTTAATTTTTTGAATATTATGTAAAAGTTTATTAATGTATTATTGTTAATATTGCATTAATTATTCTGAAATTCTTTATTAATGTGATTAAAAATTTGATTAAATTGCATAAATTACAGAAATTGTGTAATAACACATAAATTGCATAAATTTAACATATATTGCATAAATTGCATAAATTACAAAGAAATTTCATAAATTACACATGTATTGCATACATTACAAATAAACTGCATACATTACACATGTATTGCATAAATTATAAATAAATTGCATAAATTACACATAAATTTTAAAAAATACAAAAAAATTTATAGAAAATTTTTAAAATACCAAAAATTACCAAAAAATTAGGAAAAATTGCAAAAGTAGTTTTTTGAAAATTATTTCTAAAAATTATTACAAAAGATAATTTTAAAAACAAAAAAATTTAAGAAAATTTTTCAAAATACCAAAAATGCAGAGAAAATAGTTTTTCAATTTTTTTTAGAACATATCATCTGAAAATTACACAAACACTAACAAATGCAAAAAAATTACCAAAAAATTTTATAATTACCAATTATTATGAAATTTTGAAAAAGAAAATACATAAAAATATTTTCAATAACATTTCTCTTCAAAAACTGAAATTTTTGTAAATGTTTCAATAAAATTTCTCTTAAAATAATTTCAGAAATGGGTGAGGGGGAGTCGGGGATTTTTGTTGTAGAAATGAGGGTGGGCGGAAAGGGCGGGGTGGGGTGGGGGATTATGGACAAGAGTTACTTGGGAACCTGTTTGATGGCGGCTGAGAGGGAGATAACAGCAGCGGACGGCGATAGGCGAAGGGTCACAGGTGCAACACCCAGTAGAGATTGAGAGAGAGGAAGGGAGAGAAAAGAGAAGGAGGAAGGAGAGGGAAAAAATCTGCTAAGTGTTTTATATATATTGATTTTTGGAACGGGCGTAGGAGCAGTCATTTTTAAGTAACCCATTCCTACGCCCGTTCTGAACTAACAAAATGATAACGTTTCTTGTGACGTACTTTGCTTAAAAAATCATTCCTATTTAGTAACTGTTTCAAATCTGCTCAGGTTTGCGAAAGACCGTTCCAAGATGGAACGAGCTTCAGAATGGGTACCCTGGCCGTGTTAAATTTCGCCTTTTTTTTAAGTGAACATCATAGACCGAATAAATATTATCTATAAAAAGATTTTATGGCAATCTAAACTACAAGAGGAAAAAAATTAGTTTAGTAAAGGTGAACAAATATGTACAACACTATATATGAGAGCTCTACAATTTCCTTGATATCAAATCTTCAAGCATTGATACATATTTTAAGATAACATGTAGTTTGCTCTACAAATTCGGAGGAGATTGCATATACACATCAAAGAATATGTTTCAAACCCTTGGATTGAAATTCAAAGCTAAGAATTGGAGGATTACCTTCATTTCAAACAATGCAACACTTTTTATTTAAATTTATAAATTTTATTTTTTTCCATATTTTTCTAGTCTTGTAATTCTTTATTGCAAACTTGACATTTTGTGTGAACAAAATTTTGGCATGCCTAGTGGGAAAATCTCTGCCCTTTTTCTCTTCTTCATACATCAAAGTTCAATAACAACCAAGAAGGGTCAACTCCCCATGAATAAAAAGACATTTTTCGACGTCACCACGATCGGTGAACCCTCTACTTAGAGCAAAACCATTGACACAACTCCCTCTGACGATTAGAACTGCAAGTCCTACTGAGATCAGCTCAAGGTCTACTCCTTTCACTACCCTCTCGCCCTGATGATTGAAGTGACAACATGGAGAAACAACATGCACCAATGGCCCAAGCCATCGCCAATCTCCAACAGATCGTTGAGGAGAAATACCTCAAAATTAGTCAATCGATGAAAGAATAAGATTCTACAAATATTGAAGAATGCAAGCACAATCATACCTCCTTAAAACCATATTGAAAAAGATAAGCAATTGGATAAAAAACCACCAAAGCACGAGTATATGGAAAACTCTACTCATTCTAAGCTGACACTACGAAAAGGGACCATAGCTGGGGGAAAGCTTGAAGAACATACATGACAAGGATGCATGAGTAGGCAAAATGAATCTTGGCTTCATGAAGGATGCTTGAATGATGGTCTAGAACCTCTTTTGTGCAGAATGTTCTTATTGCAAACATATGTGAAACAAAATGCTTGAATGGCTAACAGATACATGGCGTCATGAAAAGATGCTTGCATGATGGCCTAGTGCGTATTTCATGAAAAGGGCCTTGTAAAACTTGGACTATGGAATCTTCCATGAACCCCATCGCGTGATGGAATGACAATTCAGAAGTATAATTTTTCCATCGGATTGTAAAATAGGTGACTAGAAAGCTAATTAGATTGGGCTTTTGTAATTCATTTCTAACAATTTCTATGTAATCTAATATTTACATTTTTAATAAAAGTAATATTCAATCAATGGCGTTATCTTTGTTGTGCAATTAAGAAAGCATTAACATAAAGAAGTAAACACAACAAAGAATCACACCATTGAATAAATATTACTTTTATTCGAAACAAAAATATTACATTACATCAAAATTGTTAGAAATGAATTGCAAAGCCTAATCTAATTGGTTTTATGGTCACCTATTCTAACATTCTTCCACTTGACCTAAAGCCAATCACTCATTTGCCTCAAACCTATCTTCCCAAGATGTTTTTCATGATCTAGGATACGGGCTTGGTCAGCGAATTCGCTATATTTTCCAATTGAGTTGACTCAATCCATCCTTACGTCACCTCTACCTACCATCTCTTTGAGCAGATGGTATCATCAATATGTTTGGATCAATGATGAGATCTCAATTCCTTGACTTGTGTTATAGCCTCGTTGTTATCACGAAATATGACTAGTAGCTCGGCAATGGTAAGAACTACACCCAACTCCTAGATGTAGTTTTTCATCTAAACCACCTCCTTAGCTGCTTTTGAAGTGGCTATGTACTCAGTTTCGATAGTGAAATCAGTTGTAGTATCCTGCTTGAAACTTTTTCAGGCAACCACACCACCGGTAAGCTTGATTACAAATCCTGACTGTGATTCGGCATCATCGTCATCCAATTGGAAGCTAACATAATTATAGCATTCCAGTATCAACTTTCCACTGCCATAGACAAGGACATATTTTTAGTCCTTCCCAGGTACTTAACTATGGTCTTGACTGCAGTCCAGTGTACCTTTTCGGCACATGCTTGATATCTGCTTGCTCCACTCAAAGCATGAGCGACGTCAGGCCTAGTGCACTGCGCAACATGTTGAATGTTGCCTACAGCGAAAACATAGGGGAAGTTCAACATCTCTTTAAGCTCCTCATCAATCTTTGGAGACTGTTTCTGGACAACTTAACCTCATGTTTCTTCGGAAGAAAACCTCACTTGTAGTGTTTCATCTTAAATATCTTTAAGACTTTCCCAACATCCATGTTTTAGGTCATTCCTAACATCCTCTTAGATCTTTCCTAAAGATTTTGATCCCAATGATGTAGGAAGCCAAGTCCTACATGGAAATTTAATTGGATAACCATACTTTAGTATCTCCTAACATCTTGACATCATTTTCAATGAGCAAGATATTGTTCAAGAAAAGCATAAGGAACGGAACAAAGCTCTTGTTTACCTTCTTGTATATAAAAAGGTCAAAGTTATTCTTGATGATATCATAACCCTATATAACTTTATCAAAATGTATGTTCCAGCTTTGGGAGGCTTGCGTCAAGCCATAGACGGATTTTGGAGATCACAGACCTTCTGCTCTTTTCTTTCTTCAGTGAAACCCTCCGACTGATTCATATAGATCTCATCCTCAAAGAGACCGTTAAGGAAATTTGTTTTGATGTCCATTTTTCATATTTCATAGTCATACCATGCTGCTCCATTTAGCATAGTCCGAATGGACTTAGCTATGGCTACGGGCTAAAAGGCCTCTTCAAAGTCGACCCTAGGTCGCTGAATGTATCCTTTTGACACAAGCCTAGCCTCAAAGGTTGTTACCTTCCCATTATCCCCACGATTACGTTTATAGATCCATTTGCACCCAACGGGCTTAACACCTTTACGTTGGTCCACCAACGTCCAAACTTGTTTCAAACTCATTGAGTCCATTTCAGATTTAATGGCTTCAAGCTACTTTTCAGAATCGGTGTCCAACATCACTTCTCCAGACATCTTTGGATCATGATCCAACTAACAGATCACGCCTAGAAAACAATACCTCTTGGGAGGATAGGCACTCTAGCTGAATACGAAGGAGTGGAACATTATCAATTGGAACATCAAGTATAGATGATGTACCTGCATTCGACTAAGGTGCCTCACTTGATTCCTCAAGGAGTAACTCATCGCGTCGAGTATCCAGTAGAAAAGTTCTTTCCAAGAACACTGCATTCCTTGAGAGAAATACCATTTGCTCAGAGGGTCACAAAAATAGTACGCTCAAATGAATTTTTCAATAAATGAGAAGTAAAATTGTTGACCCAAATGTTTGAACAACTTTTTCTATAAACAAGAGCGAAAAGACAGTAACATATAATATTAAACCAGAAGCTAGTGTTTGGGATGCAGTGCACTTGTTATATTTTACCCTGCCACTACTTCCCACAACGGCTCGTCAATGAGCAGGATCATTTTTCTTGGAATCCAACGAACACTAGGGCAATTAAGTAAGCTAGGTAAAGGTTACATGGAGCTCCTTCAAGTGATTCCAACAACATCAGCCACATCAATAGAATATTTGGGTGTCGAAGCACTGATTGACCTTAGCAATCGCATGACAAATGGTCGTTGGATTAGGGTTAACATGTGGGGAATGGGCTTCTTCAACAGTTCATACAAATGTCGTGATGACCACTAGATCCATGGCCTTGCCAAAATGTCTGTAGTAGAAGAAATATTTTGGGGGAGGACAGAGTTTAATGCACTTTTAGGATACAATTAAACATGCAAAGCAGGTGAATGATTGCTGATGGGATACTAATTGATACAATATTTATATAGGAAAAAAGGGAACACATGCATCTAATTAAAGGTTGGTGGTAGATAGTAAAGTGGCCAACAAACTTAAAATAGTAATTTCTAGCATCCTTGATGTAGCAACAATTTGACATCCATTTACTTGTTCGAAAACAAGTGTTTTTGGGTGACAAGTCAATATTTTTTAAAAAAGTAGAGCCGCCACTTTAGTATGTATATGCATAACAACATATCTTATCGTTTCTCCTTTATATTTGTATTTGCGAATAAATCATTACATTATTCCATAACTTAAAATGTTGGGGCTTTCGTATGACAAAAACAAGTGGGGTTGATGTAGTATTCTCACATTCTCCTCACAATAATAATTTTATAGCGCTTAGTAATAATGCAAGATATCAAATTTAATCTCAAATTGGCATGGTTACAAAATAGGAAATTGAGTACCATATTATTACATCTGAATAGGTGCTTATAGGGGAATTATAACTTCTACATATAGTATAGCCTCTGCATATCATAGAGTATAATTCCCCATCTTCAGGAAATCACAAGATGAACTAAGGTTGAGGGTTTGAACCAAGATATCATTCTACGTATTGTAATGGATGCCAAAGTATGCTAGGATCGCGGTAAGGGTAATTGCACTTTGTTGCACGTTTTTGCCTTGATTCAACACAGGCAAGTAAGTCTTCCTGCAACTCCTGAATTATAGCGTCTGAACAAGAGAGATATTCCAATAAACCTAGAATAACCTCGTTAGAGAGTTGGCATATAGGGGGATCATCCTAGGTGAATGTCCCACAGTACGACCCCTTGAACCGGAGGAATTAAACATGAAAAAATATTAAAACATCTCATCAATTAACTATAATCATTAACCATATAAGACACGAATTTATGAAAAATAGCCAATAATCAAATGGACGTTAGTCCTAGGGTATCCACATAATCATATTCCGGGATTTGTAGTCGTCCAAGATGTCCTAAGAATAACATTAAGGCCACAATTGCATAAGCGAAACACACTGTCCTTGTCTATTAAATGCTCGAAAATGAATTGTTTTCTTGATCTAGCATTTGAACTGGTTGCAGAGCTACATCTCGAAGCCATCTTATCTTCAGACATTAAATTAAAGTAATTGTTAAGAACACCAGAGCAGCTGGTTTTAATATCATGAACATTAAGCATTTATATTTATAAGAATTTGAAATTCACAATGATTCGTATTTATCTATTTTTAGTAAGTCCTCGATGGCGTAGTTTCACTTAAACTTCAAATAAAGTTCCAAAGTATGTAACTATATGAGGAAAGCACTAAAATCAATTTGGTCACAATTACATACGGCATAACATTCATCAATAATTGCTTTAGATGTAGGTAAATAATTAACACAGGAGAATGGGAGAAAGAACAGCAGCCCACATACTATGATTTATTTTCATATTCATAAGGAGAGTGAAACTTTAATAAATGATATAGTAAATAAACTATGATATACTGGCAGAGAGCATAACAAACACCTTATACATGGTTTGATGATTGATTCATTTGAGATTCCAGGTAATGTAGTGAAAAAGTTATTGTATTATATACAACACGATGAATGGAGAATCCTTATCATGGTCAAAATATAAATAAAGCCCAAAGATAATAGATGACCACGGAAGAAAACCTAAAATTGAATTACATTAATTTTCTTTCAGGAAGAATTCTAGATTTTCCTTGCATCAGGCAAAGCAGTTGGGTTGATGTTTATTGCAAGTGAATCGATGTATGAGCAAAGAACCAAGCCCAAAACATGAAGAATAGGGTTGCACGCAAACATATAAAGTTGATAGATTGATAAGAAATTTTATCTTATTCTAGTGCAACTAAGTAATTTGGCCACACTATCAACCATATTGTCCTAATCTAGTAAATACACATTATAGTAGTTATACATATAATCAAAAGCAGATTGAAACTAGTAAATGACTTACAAATCAGTCACTATCCAACTAATCCACAAGAAAAATCCCAAATACGCTATTTGGGGTATTTATCCCATATCTTAAAGTAACAATAGCCAACATATACTACACAAGACATAGAACAAATCAAAAGGACTCAAGTGCAAAACTCTCAGCCACAACGGAGCTCTACAACTGAGAAAGTTATACATCTTCCTTGGCATTAAATTTTAAGCTTTGATACCATATTTCAAGGTGACATGTAGTTGATCCAAGAAGCACGAAGAGATTATGGATCAATATCAAAGTACACTTCAGACCCTTGAATCGAAGTTCAGAGCGAAGAATATGGGAATTATTTTCACTGAAGAGATTGTAATACTCTCTATTTAAATTTATAATTTCATTTTGTCCATATATTTTTAATCTTGTAATTCTTTTCTGTAGACCTAAAATTTTGTGTAAACACAATCAATATATATAACCTATGGTTTTTAAATATTACATGAAAGCTGTAAATAATGAAGATAATACCCTATTATACTACTTTTAAAATGTAAAGTACTTTCAAAGTAAATACTCTCCTAGACCTCTCTTAAGGCGCAACACAAGGTCCTCTTCCTCCTCTTCTCTACAATTTTAATGTTTAAAATCACCATTTGGAATATGTTTGTTGTTTCCGCTACCTCTTTTTGTTGTTCTATTTTGCATTTGCACTCATCATGTATTTGTGAATTGTGCTAGGACTTTGGGACTGAATATGGCTAGTTTTGCTTGATATGATCTACTACTATTGCTCCTTTGGTCTTTTAGTTGGCAGGTTGATCCTTATTGGAATTTATGTCGCTTCCTTTTATCTTGTGAGCACTTTGGGTTTGTTTTTAACTCCTGTGCATACTTGTATATTGGATATCATGTTCACTTCTTTGCTTGAAGTGCTACATGCCTATTCTTTTGTGAGAGGGTGAGTGATTTTCTTAATTTTAAGCATTCCTCGTTGTAACTCACCTTCCTCTCTAACTTTGACAGCCTCTCTTTTTTGCCTTCTCTTGATCTAACTATATTTGGAGACGCTCTCCACACGTGGACGCTTGTTGGTTTTTGTTGCATAGTTTGTGTTACAGGTACTTTGTTAGATCCAATGATTTGAGAGTTCTGGCAGAAACTTTTTGACACATTAGATTATCGTCTCCAACTTTTTATAAGGGAGTAGTACTCCTTATTTACGCTTTCCTGCATTATTGTAGGGGAGTAGTAGTCCTTATTTATACTTTTGATGAATCTATTGTAAGGGAGTAGTACTCCTTATTTACGCTTTCCTGAATTATTGTAAGGGAGTAGTAGTCCTTATTTATATTTTTGGTGAATCTATTGTAAGAGAGTAGTACTCCTTGTTTATGTCTTTCTAGAAAATGATAGGGAGTTTGTACTCCCCATTGTAAAATTACTTTTATTTTGGCTTTAAAAAAGAAGGGACAGGGACCCCGAAAAGTTCCCCCCACCTCGAGTGGTTTAACTAAAAGTAAAATAAAAAAAATAAAACCTTTTACATTA
The DNA here is from genome assembly GCF_000512975.1 of Sesamum indicum. Classification (NCBI taxonomy): domain Eukaryota; kingdom Viridiplantae; phylum Streptophyta; class Magnoliopsida; order Lamiales; family Pedaliaceae; genus Sesamum; species Sesamum indicum. Next base: position 2,119,847 of record NC_026151.1, read on the forward strand.
CAGACCAAACCTTACCATAGTCGGATTTGGAAACAAACACATAAAACAATTTTGATTATAAAGGGATCAATAAGATGGAATATTAGAAATGGAACTAAAATTGAATTCTGGAATCAAAAATCGCTAGATAATTATTATTGAAAGACATAGTTAATAATATATCCGACCACCTACAAGTATTACACATAACAAACTTTTGACACCACATTAGACTTGGGACTTAGACCCTATATAACATTCTATTAACCAAACCATTATCGACAAAATACTAGTAAACCGAATTTCCCATATAAGTTAAGAAGATAAATAATTATGAATTTAAAATAAGACAGGAAGGTTTACCATAAAAATCGTCTACCAGTACTTGATACATTACTACATAGTAGAAGAAAACTCATAATTGTACTTTGGGGGGGTGGGGGGGGGAGCCAATTCTAGTGTTCTTTTCTTCACATGCCTACTAACACACCATAATTGCCCATAGCAAACTTTCTTTCAAGTTGAGATCTCTTTAAGGGTATTTGAACAATATATGGATCTTGAGAAAAGAAAAATTGTTAGGCCTGTTGAAATGTCCCCAGTTAGAATCCTCCGATATTTAAGTTAATTTGAGATCTAGATAGAATAATTCAAACTGGAATATTTTATAAAAGAAAAAAAAATACAAGTGGATCGGTCCGGGAACGCGCAAGCGGATCGGTAAATTAAAAATTCATAAATTAAAAATCGAATTTAATAAAATCATGATTCCAAGGGGTGTACTCTTGAAGTTCCCAGGCATTCGATGTAGTAAATAAAATAAGCAATAGAAACTAAACCAGGGCTTATGGTGAAATTAAAACGAAAAGTGCAAGAAACGTAAATCAAGGAATACCCTTTTGTTTGATTTAATTCGTAACTCCTTTTGTTGATTCATTCACGCGAGACATAAATGTAGAAGTCCTCTAAAGATACGTCAACACCACATTGGAATATGAAATTCCTTAATTCCCTTTGCTAGAAGAGAATAAGGGAGAAAAACACACACCAAGTGTTTTGAGAAAGGGGGCGGCCGAATTTGGGGGTTCTAGGGTAGGAATAATTTTGTGCTATATAATCTTATTAATTATTCCAAATAACTAATATATATACCTTATATGGATGTACTAGAATGTGTCTAGGTTGATTCCACAATCCATAAGGTAATAATTCTTTGTTTCAAATAAAGAATAACTAACATAGCACTTAGCAAAAGTGAGAATTGCTAATTAATTATTTCCATTCCTAGAATTATCCAATGAGTTTTAATTAGGGGTTCTTTGGCTGATTTTATTATAATAAAATACAAGGCCCAACTAATTTTAATTAAATCTAATTTAATTAAAATCCACCTAATTAAGCCCATCATATATTTAATCCAATTAAATATATAAGTCTAATAAGTCTTTATTAATTAATAAGTCCAACTTATTAAATAATAAGGGCAAACTCAATATAAATTAATCCTATTAATTTATCCTTGGGCTCCTCCAGCCAGTGGATCTTTCTCATTCGTAAGTAATCCAATTACTTATAAAATTAAGTCTCAATTAATTCCTCGTCCTTCTCGGTGATTTGTGTGTGACTCTTTAGGTTCACCTTTCAACTAGACTTGGGTTAGTATCAAACACTATGGGTGGTCGTCTAGCAATGGTCTATGGCACTAGTGACTAGGCGAATTTTCATATGAACTTTAGGCTCTCGAGTCCATACGGGTACGGTCCTTCCGTCTACCATCTTCCAGCCTTAGTCTAGGCTTGGGATTGGGTGTCGCTCCATCCTAGACTAGGCGCCTATACTTAATACTTGAAATCACCTTTCGCCAAATTGCTCGACATAGGGACCTCTTTTCCTATTCGGCCAATGACTATGGCCACAGGTTTGTAGAGCGTGAACGCATCTCCAAATACATAGGAGATACCTTTGTCACGTATTAATAGGGGATGAATCCTCTTCTTGAAACTCACCATCTTCACTGCATGCTTTGACTATACTGGATAAGGCTTATGATGACCATGTATGAGACACGATCACCTCTGTCACAAATCCAAGATGCATTCATCATACATACATGACTGTCGTGATTCCTCATGTCTGAGGACTACTCCCATACTATCGAAGCTGGGGATTCGAGTCATACTCACCAAACCTCCAAGCTTCCATATGACGATCCCAGCGAGTCAGTTTAGTCAATTCGACACCTAGCTAATCGACCCACTAAGATCGCATAGACGTCCCACATTTGTCGCCGATGAAACATAGAACTCATCAAATGAATGTGAATTTTAATGCAAGTTTCCATAGGACGCTCGATACCGATTCTCGAGGTCCTCGACTTGGAACATTTCAGACCTAATCCTTGAAAGTTAATTTCATGACCGCCATCCAATGCGCAGTTCAACTATTGCACGATTGTCAAAGTGGTTTGTGGGCTTTGTTGGGATATTTAAAAGAAATGTAAATATATATAATGAGCACAATAAAGGAAACTCCAATTGCGAATACTCATTTTATTCATTAAATAATATTACATGGAATGGAGTTATTGTCAGAATGCATTACATGTATGCTAATCTAATTGGCTTTCAGGTCACATATTCTAACATTTTAATGCTAGTGAATTGTAGTAAATGTGCCTTACCCTAACATAAAGCATAATGAATGTATTTATATGGGAAAATATTCCCTCTTACTTGGTCCACGTGGCATCATCATCAACTAAGTGTAGTTCGACGATCGACGATCTTGATTTTATGGTTATTAGATTGGGTTATTGAAGCGGCCCGACCCAAACCAAAGTAGAAGGGTGCGAATCCTATGGCATAAGTTGTATTTTTCTTTATGAAGAACAACATTTATGTCCTTTTGCAGATAATTATAATATAGTCTTATCAAATTAGGAAGAAACTTATGTCCCCAATATGCACCCTCTGTAAACTAGAAGAAAAAAAAAATATAGGAGCATATGTTTACTGCTTACCCATACTTCATCTTTTTACAACAATATATACTTGAAATTACAAGAATAAAAACTGAAAAATGTACCATATGATAGGGATATAACCTGTTAGATGGAAAAAATCCTAAAAATGCCCTCTTAATGGTGAGAAATACCAAAAACACCATAAGATCTGTGCCCATGGCATCAGGTCCGGTCGCGCTTCATTAACCTTTTTCCAGAACCCAGATGACGTGTAATAACAAGTTAATCCTAAAGCCACAACCCGAACCGGACTCTGCTACCACTGAATGAATCGGTATGGCTTGGGAACGCGGTTGAAGTATGAAATAAAAAAAATTATTAAAACGAATCCAAGGGGTGTTCCCTTTAAAAATTCTGGGTGTTCGGTGTTTGTCAAAAGCATAATAATCAACATATAAACATGCTAGACAAGCTAGAGGATAAAACAAAAATCATAAAAACAAAATATGAAACTTTACCTTTTTATTTCTATAGTTGAGCAGCAACGTGCGTTGTTCCCTTTACGTTCTCTTGTTCACTATAGGATCCAAATTAGAACCTTTCTAATTTGTCCATACCACACCAAGGAATATATATAGTTCTTTTTTTATTGCTAGATAGAATAAAGAACAAAAAGAAAAAATAACTCCAAACTAACACTATAATTTAGTGCTTTTGGAATGTTTTATGTTCTAACTTGAAAATGTAGAACAAAAAGGAGAACATGTTTGGAGAGAAAAGAGAGCAAATTTCGTGGCTTAGGTATTGGTTATACATGATATAGGTGTAGTTTTGTATATTACATACAATTGAATTCAAAATTCAATAACTACCAAGTTTGCCTCCAAGGCAACCTATATACACACATGCATATAACCTTCAACCATGATGAAATAACCACTACATTATCATCATTATGGTGAGGAGTTTCAACTCCTTCTTAACTTATTCCAACCTCCCTCAAATGGGCTTGGACTTCAAGTATGGATCAGGCTTGATTTAATCAAATTAAATTAAGCCAACCAAAAATCCATTAAATTAATTTTTAGTCCAACTAAGTCTAAAAGTTTATTTAAACCAATTAAATAAATCTAAGGCCAAACTCTAATTAATTGATTCAATCAATTAATTAAGTCAAACCAAATAAATTAATTCAATTAATTTAAAGGTGTTAGGCCCAAAGTTAATTAATCTTATTAATTAATTCTTTAGTCATCCATCAAATGGACTATTAAATAAATGATTCACTCATTTATATATTATCCTTGAATTAATTTAATATAATTAAATTAATTTGTTTCTTCTCGAATTAATTTAAATTAATTCCATCAATTTCATAGTGATTTATGTGTCTCTTTAGGTTCACCCTCAGCTAGACTTGGGCATTGTGTCTAGCTCAAATAATTAATTAAATCTAATTTAATTAATTATTTTCAATGAATCACTAATCAAACATGCCTGTCACCATCGGTGGTCGTCTAGCAATGGTCAATGGCACTAGAGACTAGGTATATATTGGCGTAAATATTTAAAGCTCTCAAGTTCCATACAGGTACAGTCCTTCCGTCGACCATCTCCCGGCCTTAGTCTAGGGCATGGAATTGGGCGTCAATTCCCATTCTGGACCAGGCAACTATGTTGAATACTTGAAATTCATTTACTCTATTGATCGACAAAGGAAACCATTTCCTATTTGATCAATCGCTATGACCATAGACTTAAAGAGTCTAAACATCTCAAAGCGCATAGGAGATATATCCATCATATACTGATAGGGGGCGGATTCTATCTTGAAATCCACCATCCTCAATACATAATCCGGCTACACTGGAAAAGGCTTATAATGACCACATCAAAGACACAGTCATCTCTCGCTAGACCAAGATATAGCCATCATATGCATGCAACTGCCATGATTCCCAAGTCTAAAGGCTAATCCTGTACTATCGGTCCTGGAAATTCAAGTCATACCGACCAAGCCTTAAAGGCTTCCGTATGAAGATTCCCGCGAGTCAGTTCAATCAGTTAACAACCTTGTTAACTAATCTGCTAAAATTGCATAGACATCTCATGTTTGTCACCGATGAAATACGACAGTCATCCAATGAATGCAATACTTAGTGCAAGTCTCCATAGGATTCTCAATGCCCAGTGTCGAGGTTCTCGACTTGGAACGATTCAGACCAACCCTCAGAAGTTGGTTTCATAGCTGTCATCTAATGCACAGCCCAACTACATGGGTTATTTAATTGGTTTGTAGGTATTTGTTGTGACGTTAAAACCTCATTGAATGTAAATAGTAATCACAACAAACACATAATGCCATAGATGAATGCTTACTACATTCATCAAGATAACCCACATTCATAAAGATTGCAAAATGGTTCCCAAAACCGCTAATTCAATTGGCTTTCTAGTCACCATTTCTAACATTTTGTTGAATAGATGTCGTCACCGCCGTCCGAGCAGATGCACGATCTTTTTTCTTCTTTCTTTTTTTTTTCAACCGGGTCGATGGGTTCCAAGTTTGGTCGTTTTTTAAAGATTTTCACGGGTTTTGACCAGTTGACTCCGGGTTTGACCTCCCCTGTTTTCGTACCCTAGCCCGGACAGGATGCAAGTCAGATTCCCGATCCAACAAGCCGATCCAATCCGAGTTTGAAAACATTAACTTAATATAAGCAGCGAATTCATAGGTAATCAAGGTCAGACAGATTAGGACCAAACATGACCTCAAAGATAACTTTGCCAAAACATTTCGAATTTCCATTGGAATTTGTACAAACACTATGGCAGAAATTTGAGCCCTTAGAGATAGAATTTTACTAACAATACAAAAAAAAATTAAAAAATTTATGAAACTGACTCAAACTGTGTATTATAATATTATTGTCAGGAAGGAGAATAATTAATGTCATTACCTTGCAAGATTGCTAGAGAGCTACACTAACTTCCACATCTCGCTTAAATTTAAAAAAAAAAAAAAAAAGAAAATCCCATAGCTTGCAAATACTGTTCTGCTGTAGGGATCAAGCGGCAGACCTTTTGGCAATACTTGAACTATTAAATTAGACTCAAATTTTATACAGAAACTGCATTTATGTGTAAAAGGTTTCCCATTCTGAACATCGAACACATACTCTTGTATAAATCTTAGAAATAATTACGTTTCCTTCCATTTAAGTTTGGTATAATTATATATAAACCCCTTATAATTTAAAAAATTATATATAATTTCATTTAGTAAATAGATCTTTCGTTTGTAAGAATTCAATGAATTTGCTGACATTAACAAAAGAAAAAATGCTATATTTACCTACTTGTTACTGACTTATTGCAAGTCAAACAAATTTTTTCTAATTAAACTATCCTTATAATGATAAAAATATACCGTCTCACATATATTAATATGTGAAGACGTGTGAGGGTAATTTGATCATAGAAAAGTTTATTTGACTTGCAACAAATCAATAATAAGTCAATCGAGGGTAAATATAGGTTTTTATATGATTTTTTGTCAATATCAGGGAATTCGGTTAATTTTGCTTAATGGAAGGACTTGCATGTTAGATGGAAGCAAACTTTTGGGATGCCAAATATAATTTTTAAGTCATAGAGAGTTTACATATAATTACACCAAATCTTAGGGGAGGTTGGGTGTAATTATCCTAAATCTTAATATTATTAATACTGTTTCTGTTAAAAAGAATTAATAGGTAGCTTTTCTTAATGTAGTTTATGATATTTCCTTATTATCTAATTGACCAAAGTCTAAGGTCTCATTAATCTTGAAATTTGCTTACATACTAAGAAACCTCTCACCTATCTGAAGCTCATATACGTCTCCTTTTAGTATTTTTTCTCTCCTTAAAATATCTCACAGCCATCGGATTTCATCATCATCTCCCAAGAAAGTAATCACTATTCGGAACACTATGAATTCAGGTTTACTGCCATGGCGATGCTTGATTCATTCTTCAAACAGAGCTTCAAGCGGCAGACCTTTTGGCAAAAGAATCAATATTTGAAACTATTATATTAGACTCCAATTTTGTACAGATACTGCATTTATGTGTCAATCATCTTGGCACCGAAAAATAATTTTAACAGCATATCTAATATGCTGGTACGAAACCGCATAGACTTGGCTCATGCGGAGCATTATCGATTGGACATCACATGCCTATCACTATTTCTAAATGTCATTGGTCATTGACCCAGTACGATACTGCGAACCTTCCGGTTGTCCTCATGCCACTTCTCGAACTTCAAACGTTCTTCGCATGTGGACCCTTCCGGCAAAGTCCGAGGAAGAGACCCATCCAGAACATAGGTCTGGTTCTCAAAATCTAGGACAATCCTAAGATTTCGTGGCCATTCATTTGTATTTTATTTCGTTAAATTTATTAGTCTCAAGAAATACAGTTAGTGGATTCTTAGACATTTACACCAAATGGAAACAAAAATTTAGTAGATTATTGCAATATTATATATCAAGTTTAAGACTTAGTTTTTAGTCACTAACCCATCCGACTATTTCTTCAAAAAGCCCACCACTTTCAAGTGGGGTTTTTAGGAAACCATTCCCTAGTGGGCTTGGAGTCCACAAACGCAATTCTCCATGTCCCGCTTTTACGATTCATATGGAAAAAGGCTTTATGTGAGGTAACCTATACCATTCTCATCCAATGAGATCCTCATGTTATTTTGCCTCACTTCTTCACATGATCCCGAGGACTCCAAGCGAATCACGCTACTCAGTGTTAGGCCTGACCAATCAACCAAATGAATATCTCAACTGCCACCTCCCACAACTCGTGAGACCAACCGATCAACCAAACGAATATCTCAACTGTCGTCCCCCACGACTCGTGAGATAGGGAAACAGGAGTATATTCCATTCATTCACAATCATAGTGTAGCTTTCTTCCATTACAAACGTGGCATGACTCGTGAGACCATGAATGAGTGAATGTAGCATCCACAACATATTATTGTGGATGGAAGGCTTGAATTTAATCAAACTATTTGAATTTTAATCCATTATGGGCCTAATATTTAACTATGGACCATTCAAGTGAGAGTTAAGATTGTTGTAACTAAGACCTCATCATTATAAGATTTACATGCATCAGTTTTAATCATTGAGTATAAACAGATGCATTCCAAACACATCATACTCCAAATATTAAAACATACACCACATGCAAAAACAAGCCTAACATGCCCATGTTGGATGATCACAAGCCCAATCCTAAGTGATTCACTGAACTTGCAGTGAGTCTATTGTCAATCTAGGGTGTGGCCCTAACTATTACAAAATAGTAACCCATTACTATTCTAATGGGCCTTCCTCTTTATTCTTCTTCCGTCGTGAGCTCGGTCCAACGGGCCTAGGCCTTCCTCTCCTTAGAAGCTTACATTTATTCAAAATAAATAAAACCTCACTTTCCTAACTACACTCATTACAACTGAAATTGAAAACCCTAACTAAAAGTTGGGGGGAGTACAAAAGGAGGGAGAAAGCAAGCCTTATTATTCCAAGGCTAAAAACGAAAGAAGGAATTAAAACAAAGAGGCACGCATGCCTCACCCAACATAAAATTAAACCACGCATCCGGCTAATGGGCTTTGTGATCATCCCTATTGTTTATCCAATAAATAATAATTAACTCATTTATATCAAATATAAGCATGTTAACCAACTAAATACAACCCATGTATTTAACAATAGGTATCCAATATCTAATACTAAAAACATAATTAAACGCAGAAAATAATATACTAATAATGCAATTAAAAAATGGATATCAACCACACATCCAATGTACAATTTTTTTGTTTGCTTGGAAACCATTTTCAAATTAATTTAGGGCACAATTAAATTTTAAAAAAATCCAATTTAACTAAAATTAAAATTTGCTAATATTAAAAAATTGCAGAAGACAGAAAATTCTAATTTTTCGGAAAAAATGGCACAAAACGACCCAGCCGTTCGGACAGCAGATGGTCGTCTGCTATTGACCGCACTCCCTCCTGGCCAGTGACCGACCGGCAAGCCAGCAACGGTCGTACAGATCCATTTTTTAAATTTTATTTTTGAATTTCTACAATTAAAAACTGAAATAAAGCCATGCATTTCAGAAAATCCAATTTTAAAAAATGCATAGATATCCATAATTTAAAAGCTAAATTAATACACATTAAAATCATAAAACATGCTTTTCAAGAGCATATTAAACACGTTATTCATGCTCAACACATAATAACATGTTAATCGTAAAGCCACAACACTGAACCGGGCTCTAATACCACTGAAAGAATCGGTAGGCCCGGAACGCGGCAGAAGCATGAAATAGAAAAAATTATTAAAACAAATCCAAGGGGTGTTCCCTTTAAAATTCCCGGGCATTTGGTGTTTGTCAAAAGCATAATAATCAACATATAAAAGCATAGAAACAAAATATGAAACTTTACCTTTTTGTTTCTATAGTTGAGCAGCAACATGCGTTGTTCCCTTTCCGTTCTCCCGTTCACTATAGGATCCAAATTAGAACCCCTCTAATTTGTCCACACCACACTAAGGAATATATATAGTTCTTTTTCTATTGCTAGATAGAACAAAGAACAAAGAAAAAACAACTCCAAACTAACACTATTGTTTAGTGCTTTTTTTTTTTTTCTACTTAAATACAATTCAATGTAGAACAAAAAGCAGAACATTTTTTGGAGAGAAAAGAGAGCAAATTTCGTGGCTTAGGTGTTGGTTATACATGATATATGTATAATTTTGTATATTACAGACAATTGAATTCAAAATTCAAAATTTTGTAACTAATCCTATACTATCAGAGCCGAGAATTCAAGTCATACCGACCAACCCTCCAAGGCTTCCATATGACGATTTTGCATGTTAGTTCAATCTGTTAACAACCTTGTCAACTAATTCATTAAAATTGCATAGACATCCCATGTCTGTCCCCGATAAAACATGACACTAATCCAATGGATGCAATACTTAGTGCAAGTCTTCATAGGACTCTCGCTGCCCAGTCCCGTGGTCCTCGACTTGGAACGTTTCAGACCAACCCTCAGAAGTTGGTTACATAGCTGCCATCCAATATGCATCCCAACTACATGGGTTACTCAATTGGTCTTTGGGCATCTGTTATGACGTTAAAACCCCGTTCAACGTAAATAGTAAGTACAACAAACACATAGTGCCAATGAATGCTTACTACATTCATCAAAATAATCTCACATTCATAAAGATTGCAAAATGGTTCCCATAACCGCCAATCCAATTAACTTTCTGGTCACAATTTCTAATAATTTGTTGAACAGATGTCACCGCCATCCAAGCAGATGCACGTCCTTTCTTCTTCCTCTTCTTCTTCTTTCTTTTTTTTTTCAACCAGGTCGATGGGTTCCGAATTTGACTGGTTTTTATAGATTTTCACGGGTTTTGACCGGTTGACTCCGAGTTTGAACTCCCCTATTTTCGTACCCTTGCTCGGACCGGATTCAAGTCAAATTCCCGATCCAATAGGCCGATCCAATCGGAATTTGAAAACATTGACTCAATATAAGCAGCGAATTCATAGGTAATCAAGGTCAAACAAATTAGGACCAAACACGACCTCAAAGATAACTTTGCCAAAACATTCCAAACATCCATTGGAATTAGTACAAACAATATGGCAGAAATCTGAGACCCCTTAGAGATATAATTTTATTAACAGTACAAAAAATATATTAAAAAATCTATAAAACTGACTCAAACTGTGATTTATAATATTATTGTTAGGAAGAAGAATAATTCATGGCATTACCTTGCAAGATTGCTAGAGAGCTAGACTAACTTCCACATCTCGCCTAAATATAAAAAAAAAAAATTCCACAGCTTGCAAATACTGTTCTGCTGTAGGGATCAAGCGACAGACCTTTTGGCAAAAGAATCAATATTTGAAACTATTATATTAGACTCCAATTTTGTACAGATACTGTATTTATGTGAGAAAGGTTTTCCATTCTGAACATCTAACACATACTCTTGTTTAAATCTTAGAAATAATTTACATTTCCTTCCATTCAAGTTTGGTATAATTATATATAAACCCCTTATAATTAAAACAATTATATACAATTTCGTTTAATAAATAGATCTTTCGTTTGTAAGAATTCAATGGATTTGTAAAAATATAACGTCTCACATGTATTAATGTATGAAGACGTGTGAGAGTAATTTGGTCATAGAAAAAATTTATTTTGACTTACAATAAATCAATAATAAGTCAATTAATGGTAAATATAGATTTTTATCTGGTTTTTTGTCAATATCAACGAATTCAGTCAATTTTGCTTAATGGAAGGACTTGCTTATTAGATGAAAGCAAACTTTTGGGATGCCAAATATAATTTTCAAATCATAGAGAGTTTACGTATAATTATACCAAACCTTAGGGGAGGTTGGGTGTAATTATCCTAAATTTTAATATTATTAATACTATTTCTGTTAAAAAAATTAATAGATATCTTTTCTTAATGTAGTTTATGATATTTCCTTATTATCTAATTGACCAAAGTCTAAGGTCTCATTAATCTCGAAATATGCTTACATACTAAGAAACCTCTCACCTATCCGAAGCTCATACGCGTCTCCTTTTACTATTTTTCTCTCCTTAAAATATCTCACAGCCATCGGAATTCATCATCATCTCCCAAGAAAGTAATCACTGTTCGGGACACTGTGAATTCAGGTTTACTGCCATGGCGATGCTTGATTCATTCTTCAAACAGCGCTTCAATGCTGCCAAATGGTAAACCCCAATTTCAGTCTTCTTATCTTTATTTGATCTGACCTGACCTGATTCCTCTATAAATTCTGCTACATCATGTGCTTTAGGGTTTTATTTTAGCTTCTTCAAACTGTTGAAAAGAGTTAGTGTTCATGGAGCCGGAAACTTAATCTTGATCTTATTATTGATATGCGTTATGGTAGTATAAATTAATTATTTTAGGCGGAAGTGTTGAATCAGACTTATTTGCGGTGGTTGTGTCCTCTTTTTGTATACTTGAATTGTACAGTGATTAGTGAATTACCGGTGGTTTTATGAGTTGGTTGTGGAAATATGCACTCTGATTCAACCTGTTTTCAATCTTTTGGTGCGGAATTGCAGTAAAACTTTGCTAAAACTCACAATCCCTCGGATAAAGTTACTGAGGAATCGAAGAGAGATTCAGTTAAAGCAGATGCGTAAAGAAATTGCAAAGCTACTTGAAACTGGTCAAGAAGCCACTGCCAGGATTCGGGTATTAATACAGCACATAGTTACTCTTGTTATTTTGTCATAATGATCATCTGTATAACATTTATGTGAAGCCATTGAGGAGATGTTGAAGGATTTGTAGTCAACCTTTCTGAATGTTATTTTCTCTTGGTCAGGTAGAGCACATTATAAGAGAAGAGAAGATGATGGCTGCACAAGAAATAGTTGAGCTCTTTTGTGAGCTCATTGCTGTCCGCCTCCCAATTATTGAAGCGCAAAGGTATTACTTCTCTTCAAATGTTAACATTATTGATTATAGTAGTAGCTGCAATAGTAGAAGTAGTACTTATAAGAATTTGAATAGTGATAGAAGTAATTATTGGGTTCTGAGCTTCGTTTATTGTGAAATTATATGAGAATGGTTTATTTTTCACGAGGTTGAAATTGGTCTCAAAGATTTCTGAGGTCTTATGTTACTGAGGTCTGCTAATAGTTTTACGAAGTAATTACCAAACTTTGTGGTCCAAGCCCAAGATGCAAGTAAATATTGGATCCTTCACTCCTGATGTTTTGCTTTAGTATCCTTTGTATAATTCACAATTGTCATGCTGGCACTGTCACTTGTTTTTTCCCTTTTTCATTCTAGCGTAGTGAATAACAGTTTTTGCTTCTTTTGCCTTCTGGTTGGTGATTTGTAGATATCCTCTATCTCGCTTTCTCTGTGGTCTAGGACTGTCATATGTGAAGCCTGGCCCGTAACAGTATGGTGGCAATTGAGTGCTTTAGTAAATACTGTTCAAGTAATTCATTTTTTTGGTTGAAGTTTCTGTCAAACAAATTAATGGCACAGAAATAGAATTTACTAGCTCAGTGTCTTCTTTTGGAAAAATTAATTGTCTGAACAGTCTTGAAAAACTGAACTAGGACCATCCATTCACTTAGGTCTAGACTCTAGAATTATGCATTTGCCCCTTCAGTGAATAACATGTCCATCCATTTTTCTTGGAAAGCAAATTTGGTATCATATCCCTCCATAGACCGAGTCAGAGAATCCTGTTTCAAGGAGCACGGAACTAGAAATCCTAGAAGTCACTTGCACTTTTTCTTACCGGACGAGCTAACGTAACGAGCTTCCCTTCTACTACAGAAGCATAATGACAATGCGCATGTGAATGGAAGTGTGAGAGTGCATCAAATTGGAATTGAGTTAACAGTTTGATACCCCAAATGCATCATATAAATTGCACTAGCAATGCATATTTCTAATATGGACCCAATTTAATAAATCACAGCAGTATGCATTTGTAAGTCATCACACGTGGCAGATGAAAAGTAGCTTCGGTTTCCGGTAGGAAGAAGGGAATAAGAACTTCTAGTTGCATTCGAATATTTATTTTACAGCACCATACACCTGAATGAAGTTAAAAGTGTTGTATCTCACATTCATGGCAGTGTTGATCTATTCATGCGTCTGAATGTTGGTTCTTGCTATGAGCTGATGATTGCATGGGATTTTCTCAATATAAAGACACACTCACAATTAGCCTTTTATAGCATAGGCCAAGTCTACATTGGAAAATCTCATATGAATTCAATAGAGAATTGATTTTCGTCTTCGGTATAGATAAAATTTTTCATGTTGGTGAAAGCTTTTGGACAACCACCTTTTGAAGAGGATCTAGAGAAAGCCATTTCCAATTCCAGGCACTCCCTGTAGCATCCAAATTTACATCCTTTTCGGGTTTGGCTACAATCTGACGTTCTTGATAAAGTTGAGGCAAGATCTTATTATTGCATAGGTGCTAATTCAAACGAAGGACCCTGCCATTTGAGTTATGGTTAGGTAGGGGGAGGCCATTGAATCTTTACCTTCGGGGTCACATCATGTTTACCTTAGGTATGAACTGCAACCACAGGAACAAAAGTAAATCCCTGCCCCACTGCTAGAATGAAAAGGGAAGGGCCAGTATCGACAGACAGTCGAAAAGCATTGGCGGAGGCGTTCCCCCTTTTCACCAAGGAAGACACAAGCCTCATTGATGACGGAAGGGGGGAGGGGGGATTGTGGAAGTCTGAAATGAGGGTTGGTGTAGTCCGTTTCTTTTTCTTCCTCGTGGAGGTGGCTACTTTGTCCATTACCGTAACTATATCCTTTATTCTGTCCCAGTGACCCTCTGAACTTTTTTCTTGATGTGTGAACTTTTTGGAGTTTGATTTGTCTTGTGAGCTAAGCCTGTTCATGTTGTATGCATTTCAGGGATTGCCCTCTGGACTTGAAGGAGGCTATTTCCAGTGTATGCTTTGCAGCACCGAGGTGTGCCGATCTGCCAGAGTTGCTACAGGTGCAAATTCTGTTTGCTGGTAAATATGGTAAAGAATTCGTGTCTGCTGCAACTGAGCTTATGCCCGAGTGTGGGGTCAATCGGCAGGTTAGACAAAGTGGCTCTTGTGCTCCATTTTACATAGCCACTTGTATTCAGTTCTTCTGTCTAAAATTTTCTTTTTGAAATTTGGAATTGCAGTTGATAGAGCTTTTATCCATTCGAGCACCTGCACCCGATGTAAAGTTGAAGTTACTGAAGGAAATTGCTGAAGAGTATGAGCTAGACTGGGATCCAAGTGTTACTGAAAGTGCATTGTTGAAACCACATGAAGACTTGCTGGTAATTACTGCTGCTTCTTGATTGCATTTCAATGTTCTGAACTGAGCTCCTTTTCTTTTCCCTTCCCTTTCCAGAACGGGCCATCGCAGTTTGTCAGTGGTTCCAAAGTCCCTCTTCCCAAAGAGAAGCATGATGAAGACGCTACAGCGGAACCTGCCGCCGACGAACACTCTGATTCTGATGCAGACTTTGACATAATCGATTTTCCTGAAGTCCCCAAGCAGGCATTACAGTCAAATAAAGGCTCCGTCACAGCACCAGAGATGTTGCCCTTTCCTGCCTCTGCTCTATCCGATGTTGATGATCAAGAAGAACCCAATCCTTCTGGAGGTAACCAAAATCTATCAAACTTGGGGTCTGAGGATGTAATGCTGGAGAAATCAGCTATGAAAGAAGACGCATCACCCAAAATTTCAGCCAGTCCAGTGGGAGACAAACAGTTTGTGCCATTCATATCTCCTCCATCACAATCTCCAGCATCATTTCCTGCGAGAGAGCACAGTTCACCTCCTGCTGTTCCGAAGACAAAAAATGTTAATGTGGATTTGCAAGACGTATTGGCTGCAGCTCAGGCTGCTGCAGAAACAGCCGAGCGTGCAGCAGCAGCTGCCCGGTCCGCAGCAAGCATTGCTCAGCTCCGGATCAGTGAGCTTGTAAAGAATAAGAACGATGCCGTCTCGGTTCCTACTGTTGAGAACCCATTTCATCTCGAGAAATCCAAGTCAGATGTGGTGGAAAAGACCGATCTACTTAAACACAAGTCGGTTGGTGATTCTGACAGTGCTTCGACTTCTCCAAGCCAAAATGAGAGTTATGAACAATACACGACTCACCAACCAACAGCCCATCCCTCACACTTTGATCCACAAGTGGCTGCTGGGACTTCTCTCGGCAGCAATGTTCTCAATCAAGGCGCCGGACATCACCAGCCACAGAGATTGCCCTCGTTGGATGACGAGACTTACTTCTCATACCCAAACTTGTTCACATCTCAAGGCTCAAATGTCAGCCCTCATGCCCAGTCACCTGCGGACTCCAAGTAAGCAAGACAGGATTTACATCCGTTGTGTTGATATTAATTGCTATAGTCTTGTAGCATTTCTATTCTGTATTTGGGTTGTGAGGTGAATTGCGCTTTTCCATTCGAATAATTCTCTATCTGCACGTTCATACAACCTGTTGTAAATTGAGTTGATGCCATTCTCCATATTTCATATGAGACGAGTTATCAAAAAATAGTTTTTGAAAATGCTGATCTCTTTACTAGCAAGGTGAAAGTGATCTTGTTAGCAGGCAACACATGGGATGAATGCATGTAGTTTCAGACGCTTAACATGTTCGAAATACAGCCATCTCAAATTTGGAAGGAGATACGGTGCAAACACTCTTATGACACATTTTGAATACATAGTTGGTTCTAATGCTTTCAATATTTAAGCATTTCAAATGATTTTGATTCTGATTATTTTAGTTATAACTTGATATCTTGTATATTATATGCACACATATCTGTCATGGTTAAGCCGAGACCAATGCAAGTGTTTGAACTTATGTATAGCTTGTGTATATTATGGTCGAATTCATGAACACATTACTTTGTGCATTGAGTGTAAATAATTATTCTATACCTTTCTTCTTAAAAAAAATAAGGTATATGTCAACCATCTAACTATTCTGACACTTCGAGGTCGTTGGAAATTTTGCAAAAGAAGTTTTCCAAGTACAAATGATCCTTTGAGGTCGTTTGAAGTAAAATTCTGAAAAAAAAATTCAAGTAAATGACCCTTTGAGGTGGTTCGAAGTAAAAATCTGGAAAAAAAAAACAAAAATCTTTCCAAGCATAGATGACCGTTTGAGGTTCCATGCAAAGGGGTCAGTTGGGACTACGATAAGAGAATAAATTCATAAAGTAAACCAGACAACCAAGAAAGGCCAGTTCATTGCAAAATGTTATCAATGGAATCGGGAGGCCATCTTCACATTGAAAATTAGGAAAGGGGGATGGCTTCGCGATCGAGCATCGCGATTTGACCAAAAAAAAGAAAGAGACGAGAATTTCAAGTCAGAAGTACCCATTTTTCCTGTCTCCCATATTAGACTAGCAAATTCATCACTCTCCAGGCTGGCTGGATCTTCTTTCGAAAAAGCAGCCGAGTTATCATCCAATGGGGGTTGAAGCAAGGAAGTGTTGGATCCTACTGTAAAACTCTTGCATAATGTTTGGTTTTGTGTTTTGGAGTGTTCTATTTGTTAAATTGTTTTTTTAGGTATTGGGTCATTGAATACTCTTGAGTTTCGTATGATCCATCTATCTACGTTGCGACCAGTTGAGAGTCGGTGTATACATCTGACTGTTTTACTCCAGCATCCAAAGCGTTCTTAAGCCAATAATCAGGGCCTCGCATCATGCTTCATTGTTTGTGGTGGGGAAAACAAGCCTAGCTGCGACCTCGATTTCCAAACTTCCTGGTCCTTAGAGCAAGATTTTCGCTCAGCACTTGAGGTCGAGGATCCATGGCTACATGCAGCATCCATCCTTCCTCTCTAAGTTGTTCTCCTTCCTGTTCACCTACCAACTCAACTATAGAGTCAGCAAAGACTTGGGCTTTCACAACCATTTTTTATTGGTACTCTATATAAAATTCACCTAACTCTGCCACCCATTTTACTAATCGTCTTGAGGCATTAGGTCGAAATGTAATCTGTCTGAGCGAGTGATTAGTCAATATTACCATGT
This sequence comes from Sesamum indicum, assembly GCF_000512975.1. Taxonomy (NCBI): domain Eukaryota; kingdom Viridiplantae; phylum Streptophyta; class Magnoliopsida; order Lamiales; family Pedaliaceae; genus Sesamum; species Sesamum indicum. The sequence goes on from NC_026151.1 coordinate 2,137,496, forward strand.
TGTGTGACTCGAAGTAAGGTCTTAACTTCCTTGGTGTTGTTACTAGTGCCAGGGCCAAATTCTTTATCTGGATGTATTTCTTTTCAGCTTCTGCAGCATCCTGCTAGTATAATATATTAGGTAGGTTTCCCTACTTCTACTCGCACCAAGACCGAGCTCACTACATCATCAAAAACCGCTAAGTATAAATATAAAGTTTCCCACACGTTGGGTTTGCTAGTAGTGGCTGGGTAATCCGGTATTGCTTCAAGTTTTTAAGGGCTTGTTTGCACCCTACTTCCACTGAAAATCCTTTACCTTCCTTAGCGTTTTGAAGCGAGGCAGATTTCTATCTGTCGACCTGGCTATGAAGTGAGCTAAGGATGCAATCCTCCCTGTTAACTTTCATACATCTTTGATTGTTTTTGGCGAGCTTATTTGAAATAGCCTCTATCTTCTCCAAATTGGCCTCAATTTCCTTTTCACTTACCATGTATCCTAGGAATTTTTCATATCTAACTTCGAAAGTGCACTTGGCTGGGTTTAGCTTCATGCCGTATCTCCTCATGACCGCAAAGGCTACTTGTAGGTGAGACAGGTGCTCCTCCTCTTTTTTGCTCTTTATCAGCTTATCATCTACATATACTTCCATGGATGTTTCAATGGGATCTTTAACATCCTATTGACAAGTTTTTGATATGTGGCACCTACATTCTTTAAACCAAACGACAATACATTATAATAATACATGTCATTTTTAGTAAAGAAGGAAGTTTTATCTCTATCTTCTTCGGCTATAAAAATTTGGTCATATCCCTAGTATGCATTCGTCATGCTGAATAAGGCACAACATGCAATGAAGTCCACTAACAAGTCAATCCGAGGTAGTGGGTAGGGATCCTTTGAGCATACTTTGTTCAAGTCCGTAAAATCCGTACACATCCGCCACTTTGTTGCTGTCTTTGGTACCACTACGACGTTGAGTAACCATTCCAAACCTCAGCTAAATAACCTACTTCTAACAACTTGTTTACTTCCTTCTCAATTATTCTATTGCGCTCTACCCAAACGATCTCTTTTCTGCTTCAGAGGCTTGGCTTGAGGATCCACGTTCAACATATGCACAATAACTTTTGGATCTATTCCTCTAAAATCTGAAGGACTCCATGCAAACATATTTGTATTTTTTTCTTATAAAATCGATCGTGAGGGTTCTACGAGCTCATACACAATCCAGTCCTTGTTGTTTTGTTTGGCTCCCCTGAGAACAACTCTATCCCCTTATGCTCTTCCACTGGCTCTATGCATCTCATTCTTTTATTTTCTTCCATCGTGCTACTCCGAATTATTTTCGATTGATAAGGCACTTCTCTATCTTTCTCAGATCTGTTTCGTCTATCTCTTCCTCTATCCCGATCTCAATCTCGACCCTAGTATTTGACCATTCTCCATCTTTTATTGAATTCATTTCATCTTCGTCTATGTATTTTTGGGCTAACTGCATCAATTGTTCTACATCCTATGGGGGTTCCTAGCTAACGCTGAAGCGAAAGATCACTTTTTTAGACCATTTACTAATATACTTACCATCATGTCTATTCTCACGTCCTGCACTTTCAGAGTTTTATTATTGAATTGACCTATAAAACTTTATGGATTCATCATCTGTCTGTCGAATAGTGAATAGGTAGGTAGCTTATCTTTTTTCTTTCCTTTTGCTACCAAAGTGGAAAGTGAATTTTTGGATCAACTGGCTATAAGATTCTATGGTTTCATTTGGTATACTAGTAAACCATTCATGTGCTTTTCCTATCAAAGTAATCACAAATAATTTTTCATTTATAGAGTCAGTTTGCCCATATAAATTCATTTCAAGTTCGATGGCTAATACATACTCTTGGGGGTCCTTGGTTCCATCATACTTAGGTAGATCTGGCAACCTGAGACTTGGGTCCACTAACTCAATGAGTATTTTGTTTGGAAATGGCGAGTTCTTATTCTATGCTACCAATTCTCCATGCCTTTTCAATTCACCTATATGTTGGCCCGGCCTTTCTATCTGCTTTCCAACGTCCTCCAACTCTGCTCGTGAAACTGTTGGATCCCTTCGTCTTTCTCTTTTGCTAGATCCAGACTCTGATATTTTCTTTTCATGACCTTTCTCAGGTACCTGCCCTTTGTCGCATTCTGCTCAACTTGTAACCTCCTTTGGGTTGTTCCTGATCTCTTTTCCTTTGATCCTGAACAACTGTCTCCTTACAGGTTCTCAAACAACTAGCATTGACCATTCTTCTTTCATACTCTACAATGGCATTTCTGCTAACCGCTTCAATCATCCGCTGCAATTCCTCATGGGTTAAATGTACTATTTTTTCTTCCTGTCTTCTGGGGTTCTGTTCCCCTTGCTCCAATTGTGTTGGTTCTTCCATAGGAGTGTGATCTCCTATGGAGGTTCCTTCCACCTCGAATTGAAATGATTCTTTTTTTAATTTCCTACAGATGACGCCAACTGATTAGGGGTTGCAGGTCGTAAACTACCTCGCGTCTTCTGAATAAGTGTTGGGATGTGAGAAAATAGCAAATTATTAGGCCTATTGAGAGGCCCCTAGTTAAGACCCTTCGACGCTTAAGTTAGTGATGGGTCGAGATAGAAGAAAACGATCTCAAAGTATTTAGTGAGATTTTTAGTATCATAAATGTCTTACCATAAATGAATTGTATATGGGACATTTATAGTGTCGGAATGGGACCACCAGCCTGTCTGAAAGGGTCTACTTACCTCGTGCCACGTGTCATGATCCTAAACTGTAAGATATCAGATGAATTGACGACCCTAAGCAATGGGTCCTTAGAACCGAGTCGTAGGTCCAGATCCGGCGCGAATCTTTACCCTGACCTTCTAATAAATACCTACTTTAAGGACATTTGTGTCATTTCTTCTATAATTTCCTTAGTCCCGATCATATTTGATGTATTACACACTGAGTGGAGTAATTGCAGGATATAAGAATTTACAGCCAAGCTTATTTTTTTGGGGTGAAGACAACATCAACAATTCAAACTACTGACACACTATTTATATCAATACACCTTGTTGAATATTATTAATTGTGCTTGAAGGTACGCAGTGGGTCGGGTCGGCTCAAAATCAGTATAGACTAGTTCGAAAAAATTCGGTTTAGAACTAACCCACTACTGTATAGGATCAGTTCTAAGCCTTTAAATGGGCCCTGATCGAGTCCATTTATGAACTCAATTCCAGCTCACGAACCAGCCCGATTGAGGCTTGAACGATGTCTGAATGTGCCTTTTTTGTAATTTTTGAAATAGAAGTTTTCTTTTGAATAATTACTTAGATTTATGATTATATTATGAAAAAAAATAAATTGAACTTAAATAATAGTTAAGAGTACATAATGAACTTAAATAATAACTTGACGAAAACGCTTACAATAATAAATTTAGATGATAATAAATTCAAAAAGTATTTAAATTAAATTTTGAAAAAAATAAACAAAGAGTAGTAAAGAATTAAAGTACTAAATATTTAGAAGTAGAACAAAAGATAATAATTTTTAGAGTTTTAAAAATATAAAAAAAAACTATTGAAATAGTTAATTTTTTTTATATATCATGCATTATTTTTATAAAAGAAAAGGTTCAATAAGTTCAGTCCAGCCCAGCTCAAACGATAAAATAAAATTATTTAAAAAAAAAAAGAGTGAGCAGGAAAAGAGATTTCAAACTTAAGAAGAGAGAAAAATAACAAATTGTGAGAATAAAGGGAAAAAAATAAAATAAATAAAAAGCAAATGACAGATAAAAAAAAATGCTCTTTAATTATATAAAACTACAGATAGTAATTGTAAATTTGACTGAACTTGAAGCAATAGATCTTATTTTACCTTCACACTATTTCAATATTTGCAAAACGGAAATTTGAGGAAAAAATATTGTTATATTTGGACTCATTTTCAAGAAATTGTTTTCTGAAATCATTGTGAAAAATCTTTCTTGGATGTGTTATTTCGAATTCTCAATTTTACCCCTAATAAAGACCAATAATCACGCGTAGGTGTCTGGCATTTTGGTCAATCTTCGCAAAATATGTGAAGCGCACACGTGTCAATTTCTTATCTCGTTGAGATAAGATGCCATTCTTCTCCTCAATCACTAGATAGTTACTCTAATCTCCACCGTTTGTCAGTTAAGCTTCCCGAATCCTAGCCGTTAATCCCTATCCAAAATCCCTCTTCTCCTATCAATGCTTCTCAAAATTCTTTCCCCCAACCAGAAGCAGCTGCCACCGTCGTTCGCAATGGCCGCCACAGCCGCCGCCGCCGCCGCCCTGCAGCAAACCCCAGTCACTTTCTCGCCGCTGTTATCCCAACTCCATTCCAAACCAATTACCAGACTATCCCTCTCGTCAAACCTTAAAATCCCTAAACTCACTATCAAGCCCCTTCTCCGCCGCCGCGGCCGCGGAGGCGGAGCCTCCGGCGCCAGAATGGCAGACACCGCAGCTGGAAGTTACGCCAATGCCCTCGCCGAGGTCGCGAAGTCTAACAACACGCTCGATGAAACCTCCGGCGACGTCGAGAAGGTCGAGAAAATATTCTCCGATGAGCAAGTGCTGAACTTCTTCACCAATCCCACGGTTGGCGAGGAAGAGAAGCGGAAAATATTGGACGAGATCGCGAAATCGTCAGGCCTGCAGCCTCACGTTGCGAACTTCCTCAACATTCTGGTGGACATGAAGAGGATCGATCTGATAAAGGAAATCGTGAAGGAGTTCGAAGTGGTGTACAACAAATTGACAGACACACAGGTGGCGATCGTCACATCGGTGGTACAATTGGAGTCGCAGCATCTGGCGCAGATCGCGAAGGAGGTCCAGAGACTGACCTCGGCGAGGAACATCAGAATCAAGACGGTGATTGACCCGTCTCTGGTAGCCGGGTTCACGATCCGGTATGGAAATTCCGGGTCGAAACTGATTGACATGAGCGTAAAGAAGCAGCTTGAGGAGATTGCTGCAGAGCTTGATCTTGGGGACATTCAATTAACTGTATGATTATTATTTTTGTTCCTAATTTTTGGGATAAGAACTCTCCCTCTCTCTCATGCTTGTTTCTGGGAAGGGTATAATATGTATGGATCTATGATTTTTTTGGTGGAGAATATATGTGTAGAGTTTAATTCTATCTAAATAAAGTAGGAACCTAATTAGAGTTTAATTTCTTGAAATCAATTAGCAGTATGCGCTATGGTTCAATATCATGAATTTTCAATTTGATTGATATATAATGTAGATGAGTTGAAAATAATATTGTGTTAATGCAATTTAATTTTTATGATATCTGAAATCAACATATACTTAATGTGAAAAAAAAAAAAATAGCAAATTATTTTGTGTTTCAAAAAATAAAGTAAATTATTCCTGTCAATTTTTGAATAGGGGATAATTTGCTTCGTTTTTCAAAATAAAGAATAATTTGATATTTTATTTTTTACAATGACATTTTGCTCATTTCTAATATAATTGAAGGTAAATTGTATTTTTTCCAAATAATATTTGATTAGTAAGATTGTTATATTGTTACTTTATGTAAGAATTTTTCTTTTTCTTCTTTTTTTTAAGTAAAGTTCCATTTAAAATTAAAATTTTATTTAGAATCTCTTGAAAGTGAAAAAAAAGAACAATGAATTTAAGATACAGATTTACTTATATTTTATAAATGTAAATTTAACTTTCAAAAACACCTCAAACATAGATAGAAATGATTTTTATTTGAGTAAATTATATTGATATTTTTTGAGATTATGTCCAATATAAAAAAGAGAATGTGTTTGGATATAATTTGTTATATAGGTATTTTGTACATATTGCATTCTGAATATATAGTATTATATTATTATTTTGGATAAATTACAACGACCTCTCTCGATGTTAAGCATAATTACGAATATCATCTCGTTGTTTGAAAAATTATCAATATCTCACTGATTTTAACGGCCGTTTAATAATTAGCCCATTCGTTAGTCTCCGTTAGGTTTTTATTTATTTTCTTGTGGTGAACAAAGCCCTCGTCGACTAAAGATTATAATTCGATTTCTTTTTAATTTTGTTATTGATTAAGTGAATAGTTTCTTTTGTAATTTTTAAAATTTTTTCATTAACTCTATTTGATTTTTTTACAATTTTTTTTGAAGAAAGAAAAAAATACAGTAAGAGTATAATTGATAATTTCATACTCCAATTCAAGAATTATATAATTTTATCAAACATCAGGGGGCATTTATAATTTTTACATAACGAGAAGTATTCATAATTACGTCAAATATTATCCTATTATTTTTGTTAAATAAATCAATGTGACATGACAACATTTTTTTACTAGGCAACCATGATGTCTAAAAGTGTGGTTTAAGTAGATTATCCTGCAAATTTTCAATGAAATTAGCTAAACAAATTGAGAAAGTATAATGTAAAACACGAATTTACATCAAACACAACAATCTAAAGTAAAAACTAATTGTTTATTTGTGGTTGGACTCTTTTTATTTTTCTATTTCCTTTTTAATAACTATTTGTGATTGGAGTTATTTTTATTTCCTTGTAAAACTAATTCAATATTATTCCCAAACTCTCTTATTATAGATTGAGATATATCTTTTATCATACGTTTCTGATTTGAGTTGTTGATGGAGTAGAATGCTATTGCCAAATCTCAGGGAAATTGGTGGATAGAATTGCCTCTCTCTCATTGCCACACCCTGCTCTTCTGGCTTCTACTTTGGACAATAAATATAAGGGAGGGGTCAATATGGGTTACGATCCATGGGTTCAATTTGATCTATTTAGTTTTGAGTTGAATTGAATTTGTTATAATTTAGAATGGGTTTTTATGGATGAAATTTAAAAAAAATTATATTTTATATGAATTGGATATGAGTTGTTAATGTGTGTGTTACGGATTTTTGATAGACTTAATATGGGTTGATTATGGGTTCAATCTAGAGGGATTAATGTGGGTTAAGATCCATGGGTTCAATTCAATTCAATGTTTTAGCAGGTTTGGTTTGTTTTGATTTAGAATGGATTGTTATGGGTGGGATTTAAAATAAAATTATATTTTATATGAATTAGATATGAATTTTTAATGGTTAATGGGCCTAATATGGATTAATTATGATTTAACTCATAAAATAGAAGTAAAGGTAATTCTAGAAAAAAGAGACTATGCACTTTTTTGTAAATGGCAATTTGAATTTTGATCCCATGACGATTCATATGACAATTGAGAGAAAGGGAAAATGAAAAAATTAGTCCTGTAAGTTTGGTTAACGGCACATTTTAGTCCTTCAACTTTTGGGCTAACAGATTTAGTTCTATAATTTCAAAAAAGAGATAAATTTAGTCCTGTAACTTTATAAAAGCGACATTTTTAGTCCTGCGATCAAATTTAAGTCAATTTTACCCTTGTTTAACTTTAAAATGAGTTTTTCTAGTCCAATTTCAATCCTATTTGAATTTTACTCCCATGCTCACAAAAAAAGGTACGAGTCTAAGTTTATTGAAAAAATATTTAATTATATTATATTTAGATATTTTATCCACTAACGGAGGAGATTTTTGAGAGAATTGGAACCAAATGAAAGTTCGAGTTGCAATGGGAACATGGAGTATTTCCAAATTTTGGAAATACAAAGAAGGGAATTTATTATGAAAATTCTTGAGAAATGTTGCAACAGTCCTAAAAGGATTGACTTGGATCTTCTCAGGAAAGAAAAAATAGAGGAACTGATTGGAAAGAACTTGAGCTGGACACCTTGAAGATTTCACAAGATCTAAGAGAAAGTCAAAAGACAGTCCAAAACTGTGGACATAAGTTAATTCATATACCTGTGAAAATAGAAAAACTTGAGCCAAAAGGTGGATGAGATCCTTAAGATCTTCCAAGATCTACACAAGAGTCATGCAGATATAAAGATAAAAGTTGCATATATAAAGAGAAACCAAAGGGAAAACCCTGAAACATTCAAATCCTGACAAGAACGTATCAGGGACGCCCTTGGAACAGTGCCTCTTCTACACCAGAAGGGGAAGGCTACAGAGATTCCAAAACTAAAGACCTGAGAGGATCTGATCACTGCATCCATCATATTTATAAAATAATGGAAGTAACAAGGGTAAATATACCAGATCTACAAAATTGGCTGAACCCTTTCCCAACTTGGGACTGTGGACTTAGTCAACATTCAAATCCATAAATTAATCACTCCAGCCCTACCACCGTGGGAGGGAAGTACAGGTTCCAATGATCCTCCAGGATCATCCAATGATAGAAAGTACAGATTTCCAACCAACAAGACACCGACACTCGTGGGAACCTGACTTACAGAGAATTTAGGGAGAAATCCAAGGAAGGTGCCAGAAAATACATCTTGGGCAAGGACTATGCTCCAGCCCTTGCATCCATACGGGTCATGAATGTTATCAATTTTTAGAATATCGAGAAGTTGATAGATGAATAGGTTGCAACCCTAAAGATAACGACAACTACCTTAAAACTTGACAAAGAAAACTTCATAAAACTAGTGGAGTTAAGCTTGGGGGGTTCGGTGAAGATCGGATGGGATAACACCCCAGAAGTGACCAAAGCCAGCATTCTTGTTGGAGATTCACAGACCAATAGCAGATCGCTAGGAAGGCTTATCAAGATACACTTCATCGGAGACGGATACTTTGAGGGAAGTAAAGCACAAAAGGCTAGAAAATATGCACAAGCTCTCTTTGGCCTTCAATTAAGGAGTATTTGGGTATTAGATGAATATATCTATTGGTTTCGCAAGTTTTTCTTTTAGAGTGGAGTAGCAACAAAAGTAGCAGCTCCAATATTCTTTGGGAAGATCTACAGTCCATGGAGGAAAATATTGATCCAGTCATACAAAGTACCCAAAGGACAGCTGGATTCCGTTGTAAGGAGGATGTCTTTTCTTAAAGACAAGCTGAAAGATTGATGTTATCAAGTATCCATCCAGGAAAACATGAAGAAATTGAGAAGTAAGATCAAACGAATCCCTCTCTGTTGCGATAATAATGATTTTCCTACAGTTATAGGGGAATCTAACGAGTCAAGGAAGAGGAGAAATCATAATAGTGACCCCTACCCTAGGAGTTCTAGAAAAACTTCTTTTAGGCCAAGATCATGATGGTCTAAATCAAAAGCCAGATCATACAAATATGGACAGAGACAGGACCAATAAGGGCTTCATTCCGAGGATCTAGACGAACAGATGTAAGATCCATAGGAAGAACACCTACAAGGAGAACTTTTACACGGGCATATACCTAACCTAATGAAAATTCCAAAGACTGCAACTGCTGGACTTGCGAAGCATAAGGTCATATATCTTCAAATTGCCCGCAGAAACGTGGTGAATTATGAAAATTTGAAGCCACGAAGAACATCCTAGATGCAGTCTACTATGGCGATTTGGTACCCATTTACCAATTCCAAGACCTTCCTTTAGACGAAAGCGTCCATGAGGAGGAAATAGAGACTGATTCGGATGGATCTTCAACCGAGTCAGAATAATTACAATAAGGGAGATATGCTCCAAACCTTGAAAAGCCTGTCAGATTTCTTTTCAAGGATGATGGTGTCAAACAAAATCATGGAAAGAATCATGTGTCAAGACTCCAACCTCAGCCCATATGATGGATTTAGAATTAGAGGGATTGGGAGAGTCCTCAACCAGATAGGACGAACCAAAGGAAACATCACATAATGTACAAAGTAAATTCAGGTGATTGCTATTCCCATGGAGCTTAGGGTAATGTGATGAAAGTGCAACTTATCCATAAAGAAGAAATTCTTGAAAAATTAAGTAAGATTAGAGAAGAGGAAATTGTTACGATGAAACGGATCCATATAGGAACTATTAAGGTAGCAACTTTTAATGAAGGAATTATTGAGGTAGTAATTAAAGCAACTTTTAATGAAGAAATTGATTTAAAAATACATTTATCTATAATGATGGAAGAATCAATAACTTAAAAGATGGTTGTCTTGGGACAATGATAGGTAATTTATATGTAGGAAAATTAATGTTTGATATCTATCCTAGGATTACATACAACCTAGCAAACCAAGATTTCAATAGAGTCTTGACCTTTGATCAACATTTTAAAAGAAAAGATCTTATGAAAGAAGGTAATAGACTATATTTCATAACTTATAGAATAGCTTATGCCCTTTTCAATACACATTATTTTGAGTATATTGAGATTCCTAAAATTTTCAAGAAATTTGCCAAGATGATGACACCAAACCCGATTAGGATACCTAGAGTAGGTGGTGTCGAAATCATAATCAAGGATCACACAGTTTCAGATCGATCACTTAGCTCTATAATTGAGTTTAGTAGTAGGAATGTCTTTTTTTGAAGATAGGATTACAAAGGCTACAAAGGAAAAGAAAAGTAGTTGATAAGAACATTTATTCATCAAGAAATTAGGGTAGATAATGTAAACTTAGATGCTCTGAAGGAGGAAAAGAAACACAAGTTATATTTGACATCACTAAGAAAGAAAATCATTTTCCTTGTGATGACTTATATCATTTGTAGCAACCTGTTATTGATAAATATGAAGGCATGCTAGAAATAGCAGGATATGAGATCATGATTGTAGAGGTTGCAGGAACAAAGAATGGGAGTATGACTTTGGGGTTAAATTTTCTTGAAGATCATAAACCATTGGGAAGAAAAGGTAACGGGATGGAATTCAATCTGGATGGTGTTATCATAAGATTGCATGACCAGTCCCTTTTCTATATACATATTTGTTGGTATGTTATATGATCAATATAAGATATAGTACCTTTGCAGCTTATATTGACTTAGGATCATAAATTTCTACAACAAAGCCTGGAGTTTTTCCTAGAAAAGCTATGAAAACTTACCCATTATTGCAGACAGGGTTTTTTCACAATACTCAATAAGGGTATATGAGAAGCAAAATCATGATTGAAGAAGCATTTGGAGCATCTTGGTACAAGGTGAAAACACCTCCTATTTACTTTTATGATACAAGTGCTGTGCAGGATAACAACAGAAAACTGTTGATTTTTACTACTAACTGTGGTAGTGAGATACAGGTTTTGCAAAGAGAAAAGACATTCAACAGGATAATGTCTATAAATTTTTGCAGCCAACATGGTGATGATGTCAAATTAACTCATTAAAAAATGTAGGATTAGAGAAAATTTGGTAAAAATCTTTTTGTCTTTTACGCAACAAGGACTCATTGATAGCAATAGTTTCTACGAGGAATCTAAAGAAGAGATTAAAAACCTCAAGGAAGCATTGCAGGAGATAAAGTCACTAGACATACGTGCGGAGAGCAGACTTTCCCTCGAAAATGTCAAAAGACTCATCTGGAAAAACTTTAGTGAAAAACCCTCTAGCATGGTGAGATAGGAATAAACTCGAAGCTACTATGAAGGTTAAAGAAGGGTGCAAGTACGAGTATGTTCGACAAAAATCTATCCAAATGAATATGGAGGATAAGAAGGATATGCAAGAAATTATCAATGAGCATATCAATCTTCGACTCATCAGGCCTGGAGTCTCTGCCTATAGTAGCCCTGGTTTCTTGATAAGAAATCATGGGAATACTATATTAACTTGAATTTATTAAATAAAAAAAAACCAAAAATTGACCTATAGTTGTGTCAGAAAAATTAGAAAATTTCCAAAAATTACAAAAAAAATGCAATCAACAAAAATAACGTAGACAACGTCACAAAGTACACACACTTGAAACATATATACCAAACCCAAAAAAGAAAGAAAAAAACCAAAGGAAAAACCATAAAATCTAACATTGCTTCTGTTAAAAAGGAAAAAATTCCAACATTTGAGTGTTAAAACGTGAGTACAACAATACTATGAATAAAAATGCGCAAAAAAAAAAAAAAAAGGAAATTGTTGATAGTTATGAGAAAGTATGCATAGCTTTTCTTCTTCACTCAAACAGTTGAGGCGATGAACAAGACTTCTCACTCCAGCAGAATAGCGACTATCTCATACAAAAGATGGCATGTGGAAGCTTTGAAGTGAATATGATAAAAGGCAACGAGAGGAGAAAGGTTTTTGTGTTAATAGGATTTGTTCTTGGAAATGTTATGGAGATGAAAAGACGTGGGAGAAAAGAGAAAGAAACGGGCAAAAGACTGAGGGGCGAAATGGACTTTACACAAAGTCATATTTTTCTAATTTTTTTCAGCCATAAAGAAAAGAAAAAAATAAGGGTAAACGTGACATTTTTGTACCAACCGTCTAAGGATTACATGATTTTAGCAAACTACAGGAGGGTATTTACAAATTTTGAAATAACAACATGGTATTGGTAATTAAGTCAAACCTTAGGAAAGGTAGATGTAATCTACTCTTATATTTATACTATATTGAATAAAATTGTCCTCTAACATAGATAACAGGAGCAAACAAATTGGCTTGTCAGTCACCTATTCTAACAAACATGTAACCACTTAACCTATTTTTAGCTACTTTCTTGCTGATGTGGTAGATTTTTGCTAGCTTGGGACACTGATGATGTGGCATCCATCTGGACCGACCATATTATGAGAAACTAAGTATCCCTAGAAATCCGAAGATATCTTAATCAACCTCAACAGCTTCCCCCTTTCTCCCATCCTGCTCCTAGAAATATAGATTTAGATAAGTCAACAGAGGTAACTCATTTTTTTCAAGTACCATTTTCACTTCAACTCTCAAACACGAAATTCTCTTCAATATTCACTCGTTCCAGTTTATCCACATGAGTTCTACATATTTCATCATCAAAATCACTTATTTTGAGTAGCTTACTAGTGTTCCTATTTTATGTTCTCCACAACATTTTGCTGACTTAAGCATCGCAATATTAACCCAAATTAGTCATTCTATATTTTTAGCATACTCGGACGATGGTTCGAAAACGTGTAGTGCTACTAGACTCCATTACCATCATATATGAAATTTATACTTCATTATCAATTGGGTGAATTGCAACAACTCTCAATGTAAAAACACTAACACGCAACAAAAACTCCTAATAACAAAAAAAAAACAATGCGGCTCCTGATGTTGGAAGCAATCGGCTTCTCTTTAAAGTTTCAAGGGTTGCTTTTTTACATTTTTTTTTTGGTGGGGACTTTTTGCTTATTAGTATTTTAACAAAAATATAAAACATAGTTAATTCATATAATACAAAGTACGCAATACCCTTATGCATCACGATCATTGGCACTACACACCTAGCCAACGACGAAGTTGAGGTCCAATTCTTATGATGTTATTTGGGCTCAGATCCTATATATACCTATTTTCATATTTTTGTGTACTTTAAACAGATATTTTGTTAAATTACAATAATCTCTTCTAAGATTTAGCATAATTAGAAATACTTATTGTTTGAAAAATTATAAATACCCCTCTAATGTTTGATAAGTTATGTAATTTTTGGATGAAGGTCATATGAAATTGCCAACTTTGACCTTACTGTAATTTTTAGTTTTTAAAAAATAAAAGAATTATAAAAAATCAGACGGAGTGGATGAAAAAATTATAAAAAATATAAAACTATTATCCGCTTAATCCATAAAAAATAAAAAATAAATAAAATAAAATAATTTTTAATTTTTAATCTCAAGGGTATTTTTATCAATTCATACAAAAATATATGGAAACCTAATGGATTGAGTTAAATGTTAGACGGTCGTTACACTCAGGGGGTATTGTGTTGAGAAACTGAATTGCAGACATGAATTGAAAACGATGGAATGAATTCAAAATGGGAATCAAGTATATGAACAATACTTCTGTATTTCTTGGAAGTTCTCAGAGTACATTGCATTCCTTCAGGAAGAGAAAGGCAGTGTATATATACACTGTTGGACCCAACTAACTTAACAACTACTAAGTTGCTGAAAAAGTAAACGAATAGTAAAAAACGCAATTAACAAAAACACGACTATTGCAGATAAGGGAACACTTCTAGCAGCAGCTACTGTAACTCCTTCGTTCTGAACAATTGAATCTGCAACTCCAGACCTGTTGCTCTGTTTCCATTTAATGCTGAATTTCATCACCCCCCTCGCAAGCTGAACTTGAATTAAGGTTTACCAAGGACAGTTTGGACCTGAGATGAAGGAACGAGTTGCTAGGCAAAGGTTTTGTGAATGCATCTGCTACCTGCTGTTTTAAGACCACATAAGTTAGCAGTATAACTCCTTCCTTAAACTTGTTTCTCACCACGTGACAATCTATCTCGAGGTATTTTGTTCTTTCGTGGAACACTGGGTTCACTGTTATGTGTAACGCGGCCTTGTTGTCACAGAAAAATGGTTCACTTGAATGTCCAAGCTTTTCAAGAGGTAAATCAACCATGTCACCTCACATGTAGTGGTTGCCATACTACGGTACTCAGTTTCAGCTGAGGACCTTGCCACCATAGTTTGCTTTTTAGTTTTTCAGGATATAGGAGTCTGCCCAATGAAGATACAGAACCCACTTAGTGATTTTCTTGTTAGATGACATGCAGCCCAATCTGCATCATAAAAGACACGAAGTGAGAAATCGGCATTAGAGGGGAAAAACAAACCTGTGGAGGCAGTACCTTTCAAATATCTAACAACATGTGTTGTAGCATCCCAGTGTTTTTCACAAGGATGCTGAAGATGCTGGCTCAGTTGCAGCACAACATAGCAAAAATCTGGCCTTGTGAAGCTCAGGTATAATAGCCTCCCAATGAGCCTTCTATACTTGGAAGGTTCAGTAAGGTCAGCCCCTGTTTCAGTTGATAACTTTAACCCTGCAGGCAATGGAGTAGTGGTATGTTTTCCTTTGCTCAATCCTATATCTTTGATGATATCTTGAGCGTATTTGTGTTGTGTAACAACTAACCCTTCAGCTGAATGAGCAAGTTCAAGTCCTAGGAAATATTTGGCAGTTCCTAAGTGCTTCACAGTGAACAGTTCATTGAGATAATCCTTAACATTCATGATTTGTTCCTCAGAGGCTGAAGTGATGAGTATGTCATCTACATACACAAGTAAAACAGTTAAATTTATACCTAAACCCCTTATAAATAGACAGTGATCATGATCACATTGCTCAAAGCCAAAATTCTTCATTTTGTTAGTGAACTCCTCATTCCACTTTTTGGAGGCTTGCTTCAAACCATACAAATATTTTCCAATTTGCAAACCTTTCCTGATGGTACTGTGTAACCTTGTGGAGTGCCATGTAGGAAGGCATTATTCACATCAAGGTGGTGTAAAGGCCACCCTCTTCCCACAGCCACAATAAGGAGAAGTCTTATAGTGACTGCTTTTGCAATAGGTGCAAAACAGTCATTGTAGTCTTCTCCCAATTTGGCTGTATCCTTTTACCACTAATCTGGCTTTATACCTTTCAATTGTGCCATTAGGATTGAGCTTTAGTTTGTAGAGCCATTTGCATCCAATGGCTTTCTTATTTTGAGGTAGGTATGTCAGTTTTCATGTTTTATTTCTTTCCAGAGCATTGATCTCTTCTTTCATGGCCTGCTTCCATTTTGGATTGTCTTGAGCTTCTATGTAACTCTTTGGTTCCTGCAAGTTAGAGACATTCTCCACAAAGTAGCTATGTGCAAGAGTCATTTTAAGGTTAGTGGGATCATCAGCATTGCAACAGTCATAGTCTTTCATCCACACAGGTTTGCTTACAAGTCTACTTGACCTTCTAGGTGCTAAATTATCACTATCATGTTCTTGACTAGGAGCTGCAGGCACTATGTCAGGTTCACTGTTATCATCAATCTCATCATGTTCAATGATGGTAGGTAATGGGCACACTATGTCCTTGTTTTCTTCTACAGTGGTTTTAAAGGGAAAAGAGTCTTCATGAAACACTATATCTCTACTAACATGTATGTTACCTGTGTTTAAATCTACAACCTTATACCCTTTTATACCTTGCACATATCCTAGAATTTGCATTTTTGTCCCCTTGGTTCAAATTTCCTTTTAAAAGAGTGTACATTAGTAATATAGCAGAGGCACCCAAAAACTTTGATGTGATCATATATAGGTTTTCTGTTATATAACAGTTCATAGAGGGATTTCCAATTCAAGTTTTGAGTTGGCAGTCTATTTACAAGGTATGTGGCCATTAGTAAATCTTCTGTCCAGAATTTTGAAGGGAGACCAGCATGAAACATAAGGGATCTGGCAATTTGCAAAAGGTGTTGGTGTTTCCTCTCAACAACACCATTCTGTTGAGGTGTGTACACACATGTCCTTTGATGTATTATCCCTCTTTTGTGGAGAAAATCTTGGCACTCTTTGTTAACAAACTCAGTGCCATTATCAGTTCTTATCTGTTTTATTTTAACATCAAACTGTGTTAGCACCATATTACAAAATTGTTCCAGTTTTGATTGAGTTTGTGATTTATGAACCATTAAATAAGTCCATGTGCTTCTACTGAAATCATCTACAACTGTGAGCATGTATTCATAGTTATTAATAGAGTAATTTCTGTAGGGACGCCACACATCTACATGAATCAATTCAAAGATGGACTTGATCTTGATTTCACTATTAGGGAATGGTATTCTGTGCTGTTTTGCTAAAGGGCATGCTTCACATACAATTTTGTCATTAACATTGTCAGTACATAGTTGCATTTGTCTCAAAACACCTAGGCTAGTATGACCTAACCTATTGTGCCATAGCCTTTCATCACATTTAGGCTTACACCTGTTTACATTGCATATATCAACCTTTATATTTTTTGTATTTGGAGTAGTCATTCTAAAATCAGTGGGTATGTGAGCTGGTAGGTTCTTCTCTAACACATAGAACCCCCTTTGTTGTCTACCTACGGCCATCACTCTTCTAGTCCATAGGTCCTGCACAATGCAAGTTTGATTTGTGAAGTGTATATTGTAATGTTCATCTCTACATAACTTGCTAACAGAAAGCAGGTTGTGTTTGAATGTGGGCACATATAAGACATGTTTTGGTGTAATGTTTTCAGAGATATGAACTTCTCCTGAGATCTTAATATGTTGGCTGAATCCATTAGGTAATTTCACAGAAATTTCATTATCAAGAATGTGAATGTTTGTAAAGTCCTTTATAGAAGCACACATGTGGGCAGAGGCCCCACTATCAATAATCCAGACATCATTAGTAATAGGAATTGTACCTGCATAGCTTTGGAAGTCTGAAAAATTCGAACTTATCTGGCTACTGCTTTGATCTTGCATGACCTTGAGGACCTCCTTCTTGATTATTTCTGAAAGGCTCTTATCATTTGCAGTATTGAAAGAGGTCTGTACATCATTCATTTCTTGTTCTGTCCTAGCATTCATAGCCCTTGAATTTAATGATCTACCAGCAACTTTTCTTTGGTCAAGAATAGTTTTATACGAATCTGAGAAGCCTATTAGTTCAAAGCATCCCTCCTTTAGGTGTCCTTTCTTCTTGCAGTAATCACACTGTAGTTGCTTTTTGTCCATTGGTAGCCATTTCTTGAGATTTCCTTTTATGTAACTTTGCTTTCTTGGCTCAAAAGTCTGCACAGCCATGACCCCTTCCTTTTCTAATTTAGAGGTGCCAGAGTTGACTTCCCTTTGCTTCTCAACCCTATGCACCATAGAATAGGCTTTCGCAGCAGTTGGTAAAGGGTCCATAAGTAAGATCTGTTTCCTCACATGGTCATAGGCATCACTAAGGCCCATGAGGAATTGCATTAATTGGTAAGAAGCCGCCCTATCAAACAACTTCTTGCTTGCCCCACAGGAACACTCAGGCAGAGGGTCCAATGATCCTAGTTCATCCCACAGCCTTTTAAGTTTTGTAAATATACAGCTACAATCATATCCTTTTGTGATATTGAGGCAATTTCCCTTTGTATCTAGTAGAGTAGAGGGCCGTTGCTATCACCAAACCGTGCTTCAAGTTCGACCCACAAGTCCCTAGCTGAGTCTGCATACAGGAAAGCTTCTGCAATTTCTTTTGCAATGGAACTCAAGATCTATGAAACCACCATGTAATCATTCCTTTTCCAAGCCTCTATGGCCTCCTTACCTTCTGTAGGTTTTTGGTATGATCCATCAATGAAGCCCAATTTCTGTTTTGCTCCCAGGGCTATCTTGATGGATCTTGCCCATGATAGGTAATTATTTCCGTTCAATGGTGCTGACACAAAGTTCATTCTAGGTTGATCATTTCCTTGTGATTTCAAATTGATGAAATCAGAGGAGTTTTTCTCTTCCATGGTGTTCTATCAATTGTTTTCTTGGATTTTGCAGTTTTCTTGATTCCAAGAACTGATAACAATGGCGCAGCAGTTGGTGGTTTCTAACAGTTTCAGAGCTTTGCCTGCTCTTATGCCATGTTGAGAAACTGGATTGCAGACATGAATTGAAAACGATGGAATGAATTCAAAATGGGAATCAAGTATATGAACAATAGTTCTGTATTTCTTGGAAGTTCTCAAAGTACATTGCATTCCTTCAGGAAGAGAAAGGCAGTGTATATATACATTGTTGGGCCCAACTAACTTAACAACTACTAAGTTGCTGAAAAACTAAACGAATAGTAAAAAATGCAATTTACAAAAACACGACTACTGCAGATAAGGGAACACTTCTAGCAGCAGCTATTGTAACTCCTTCGTTCTGAACAATTGAATCTGCAACTCTAGACCTGTTGCTCTGTTTCCATTTAATGCTGAATTTCATCATATTTATAATTTTTTAAACAATTAGAGGGTATTCGTAATTATATCAAATTTCAAGGGAGGTCATTGTAATTTATCCTAAATATTGATATATTTTAATAGTAATTAATGTCGAATCAATAATTTATTCATTGTCTTGTTAAATTTTGATTTCAAATTAAAATTTAAATTCACAAACTCGAAACCTATTAATGGCAATTATTATTTACTACAGAATATCATCTACTCAGATCACATTATATTTAATTTATAATCCACAATCCAATTTCTTTGATTTGTAATCGATCCAGCCAGCACATTTCCGAATATACTTTCTATATTATGAACTATTAAATATACAATACAAATATGCCATATATATAAATATAGTCTCCTCCACCCAATTCATTTCAATTTGAAAAATATTCGACACTAATATGAACTCTTCTCTTCTCATTTTTTGCTTTATTCTTCTCATTTTTGCCAAAGAAGGTACGTAATTCATCCCATACACGTCGCGTCAAATACAACAGACTCTTGTAATAACAGTAACAAACAAAAAAAAGGGGCAACGCGATCTCCTTTCGACACTGCGACCCTCTGATGCTATAAGTTCAGGGAGCTCTTTTTTTTTTCCTTTGTTTAGGGAGATTTTTTTTGTCTATTAATATTTTGATATGAGGTGCATGAAATATAGTTAAAATGCCAATGAAGCCTTTTTGGATTGGTTTGATCGAGGGTTCACAACTAAAAAGTTGTGGGTCCAAGTGCCAATAAAGTCTTTGTTCACTTTAAACATATTCGCTGGTCTGAAATATTAGTGTATGAATCAGAATTTGAATTTAATTGTACAGAATAATGTAATAAATTTTTATTATTAAAAAAGAAAAAAACATGTAGCTAACGTAACAAAGATTTGCGCATGTTGTGCTGTAGGGACGAGAGAAGTGGAGGCTTGTCTGAATATGCTGTGTTCTGTGGCAATGGGAGTGCAAGAATGTACGATGGGGAAGTGCATGGTGTCGTGTGCTACAAAGTATAGCGGCATTCGTTATGGGGAGTGCCTCTCTAGCACCAATTGCCGCTGTGTTGTTGATTGTTGTATTTAATGATGAAAGAGTTGTTTCTTCAATTGGTTCAAATTTAAATACAACCAATTTTCACCCTCAGTTATGTGGTTTCTTCTCTGTGTGTGTGATCGATGCTTTAAAATTTTACTAATAGATAACTGATGGAGGACAAACAAATTGCAGAATAAAGGGAAAGATCGTTCCAGTAAAGAAGGGAGGATACCGCCTTAAAAGGAAAGTTTGAAGTCAAACTTACCAAAATATTGTAATTCGACAGATTACGAAAATACTCTTTGTAGACAAATTCTAACCATGTGAAAGTGTAAATATAATTCTAGCCATGTAAATATAAGATAAAAGTATTCCAGGTAAAGACATGATCATGCTTAATTCAACGGTCGATCATAAATGCAAATATAACGATTATTCATTATAGATAAATTGGGTATGGTCATTGGTACGACCTAACGATCTCACATTTTCTTACCTTGTGGATAGTCAAGGATCGTCCATTGACTAAATCCCTGATCAGTAAACAATTTTGGAAACGTTCTCAAGATTTAATTACCGACAACATTAAGAACTAAAAAGGCCCAATTCTAACCAATGAATTCCTACGAGGATTAATTTAAGTTAGATTGTGCATTCCTCACAACATAATCGAGAACTTCTACATAATCAATTATGCTATATTACCACTAGTTATCGAACTAAATAAACAATTACGGATTTGCAAGTTCAATTGGCTAGACAAATATTCTTGATAATAAATAACGGTACCTATCATTCATAAATCAGATTATTTCTAATAAAAGCACAGAGAACAACACAAATACCAATATGAATAAATATAGAAAGCATAAATTAGATCTCACAACTTGTTGGAATTAAGCATTCAACAAGTTTTCAACCGGAATGAGAGAACTAGCTAGACATGCTCATGGAAGAACGCATGAAAAACAAAGTAAGAAAATATCATAAAAACGTAGAGAAATAGAGAGACGAGAATTCAAGGTCTGAAATTCTCAAGAGTTCAAAAGTTTATTCTTAAAGTAAATTACATCACATATATATATATTAACTAGATACTAATTCTACTGGGATTAAAGGTAGTCCTAATTGGACTAAAAGACTAATAGAAATAAAATTATAATCCTAGTTAAACTCCTCATTCATCAAAAGGTAGTCCAAGCAGTTCCAAATTCTTGCCAAAAATTGAGTTTGAGTCTTGTCCAAATTTCCATTTTGGTTCTTTTCTTTATTTTTTATTTTATTTGTCCTAATGCTGCAACATAATATTTAATTAGGAGCATTTTGGTCACAAAATAGGTCAAAATATCACATGAAATAAACACAAAATGTGATCCTATCAAGGACGAAACGTTATTTTGCCTTTACCTACTCTAAATTCGCTTAAGTTTTGTACTAGTATAAATACCCAACTTCATTTGAGGAGGGATTTTTTGGGAGGAGAATTATAGTATGAAGAGTGCTGAATGGCACCCCTATAATACAAATCTAATCGATCTTGCTTTTTAACGATATAAGTAACATGGCAGTGAAATGTATTTTGGCGCACATGAAAATATTAGTGAGAAATCCTCTAAATAAAGAAAATATCACATGCGGCCCCCTAAGATTTTAGAAATGGAGATCATTGTTTCTCGTGGGGAATTTATTTAAAAAATACAAGAAAAAAAATTAAAAAAGTAATGTATTTTGAAAAAAATTAGAAAAGTAAATGGCACCGCGGTGAGTAACTGCAATGCCATAATTTTTTATTTAAAAAAAAAATTCACTATGTCACCGCGGTGGTCAACCGTGGTGACATTGTTTTTAAATAAAACAGATTTTTTGATGTGTCACTTTTTTTTTTAAAAAAAAATTATTTTATTTGACGACAAATTGCTGCCAATCTCTTATTAAAATTTCGGCACCATCATGGCGAGTTGTCAATCATTAAATATACCGTTTGACTCCCCTTGATGAGGCGAACATTTTCCCACAAATAATTTCAAGTTTTATCAATCGTAAATAATGAATTTTTAGCACGAACACCGCACCTTTCGACCGTCGATTCGCCGCCACCGGAGCGACCCACGATGACGAACCACCACCAGTGGACTTGCCTCGACCTAACTGTTCTAACGAGACCAACCTAGTTCAGTTTTATTAAATATTTGTTAAGATATGAAAATTTGAAGATTTTTTCGCGAAAATTCGCGCTGAAGCTGTTTGCTACCATTTCTACAGCACGATTCACAGATTAAGACCATAGCCGTTCGAATTCTGTCGTCCAAACGATTCCAACAAGACCAATCTTGCTCAATTTCATCAAGTATTTATTTGTTCAATTAAAATACATATTTTATAAAATAGTTATAATTAATTAATAATACTATTTATAATAAATAATTAATTAATAATACTATTTATAATTAATTAATAATTAATAATACTATTTAGATCAGTTTTGCTCACTTTCATCAAGTATTTGTTGAGATTTGAAAATTTGAAGATTTTTCCACCAAAAATTCGCTGAAACTGTTTGTCAAATTTATTTTCTTTTTTTTTGTTTTCAATTAAAATACGTATATTTTAAAATATTTATAATTTTATTAAATTCTATTTAATTAATTAGAAATAGTATTATTAATTATTAAATAATTAGAAATAGTATTATTAATTATTAATTAATTATAAATAGTATTATTAATTAATTAAATAGAATTTAATAAAATTATAACTATTTTAAAACATATGAATTTTAATTGAACAAAAAAATACTTGATGAAATTGAGCAAGATTGGTCTTGTTGGAATTGTCTGGACGATAGGATTCGAACGGCTATGGTCTTAGTCTGTGATTCGTCCTGAGGGTGGAGAAACGGCAGCAAACAGCTTCAGCACGAATTTTCGGCGGAAAAATCTTCAAATTTTCATATCTTAACAAATATTTAATAAAATTGAACTAGGTTGGAAAAATACTTGATGAAATTGAGCAAGATTGGTCTTGTTGGAATTGTCTGGACGATAGGATTCGAACGGCTATGGTCTTAGTCTGTGATTCGTCCTGAGGGTGGAGAAACGGCAGCAAACAGCTTCAGCACGAATTTTCGGCGGAAAAATCTTCAAATTTTCATATCTTAACAAATATTTAATAAAATTGAACTAGGTTGGTCTCGTTAGAACCGTTAGGTCGAGGCGAGTCCAGTGGTGGTGGTTCGTGATGGTGGGTCGCTCCGGTTGCGGCAAATCAACGGTCAAAAGGTGCGGTATTCGTGCTAAAAATTCATTATTTACTATTGATAAAACTTGAAATTGTTTGTGGGGAAATGTTCGTCTCATCAAGGGGAGTCGAACGGTATATTTGATGGTTGACAACTCGCCATGCGTAAAATAAAATAAATTTGTTTTTTTAAAAAAAAATTTGTCAAAGCGGTTCAAAATCACAGTGACACATTAAATTTTTTTTTTTTAAAAAATAATATCACCGCGGTTGGCCACCGCGATGACATAGAGATATATTTTTTTTTTAAAATAAAAAATTGTGGCACCGCGGTGCCACTTATTTTTCTAAATTTTTCCAAAACACATTACTTTTATAATTTTTCTTTTTTCTTGCATTTTTTAAATAAATTCCCCGTTTCTCGTTTTATGGTGCCATCACTAAAAATATTATAAATAATCATATTTTAAAACTTGTGGTTAGTAAATAAAATCGAAGAAATAATTTTAGTTTTTATTACGATTGATCAATATTCGCCATAAGTTTTAACCATACCAAAATATTTGTCATAGTTTTGGTCATATCTAATATTTTGATCATACTTGTATAAACATTAACAGCCAATCACCTTTACGAGATCATAATTGATTTGTATTCATTATAATTTTCTTTTTTTAATTATAGTAATAATTAACTGTAGTAAAAAATTTTCTACTCCATATTGCCCTTTTTTTAAAAGTTAAATAGGGTCATATTCCCCCCACCCTCCTTCTAAGGAGATCTTTTTGCCTACTAATATTTTCATAGGGTATCACTAGCTTGTTGCATTTAACACAATAAATTGATGAATTGAAATTTGACTTTAATTCGATTTTGGATCTAATTATATCATAATTAAAAATTTTCAATAAATTGATATATGAGCTCAAATTTCACTTGATATATGAGCTCAAATTTCACTACAAGAAAGTAGGGTATCATGGATGAATATTACAAATATATATTCTTTTTTTCATCTTGATAGAAACGGATTTAGAGACAAAAAGTAATTTTTTCTTAATATTGTGAAGTTTTAAATCATAAAGAATTGTGGCGGGTGTATTCTTCCGTTTGATTCGAGTCGAAATCCACACTACCTCTCTAGACGAAATGATTTGCTAGGCTGTACGAGTTCGCTACCTCTACCAGACAATGTTAAGAGCTCTGAGAAAAGAAAAGCAGATTGTTAGGCTAGCTGGGGTGGCCCCAAACTAAGACACTTTGATGCTTAAGTTAGTGTTTGGTATCGAGGTCGTCAATAAGCGGGTTGCTAAAGCATAAGCGAGCTCCAATGATATAAAATAGAGTGTTGACCGTGATTAATGTCTTACCATAAATGTACTGACCATAGAGTATTTATAGTGTATGAGGGGGTCCATTTCTCCAATAGTTGTCCGCCACGTGTGTCGGGTTATTAGGACAGCTCGCGGGTCTCGACTCGAGTATCAACCTAAACCCATCAAAAAGACGCGGATCTTCTGGGTAGAGTTGAAATGCGAACTCCTTCAAGGGAAAAATAGTCTTTTTCAAACAAATTAGGGTTATACCCATTATTATTCCCCTACTTCTTCTTAGTGTCTCCAACACAGTAAGAGAAGTTAAAGAGTTATTCAATCTTAGCCTTTTGATTCTCTTGTTATCCTTAGCATCTAGCCCTTAATTTCGACGCACTTTTCCATTGTCTAGGTGCAATCTACTACCTCTAAGTGCGATTTGCTTGTTTCCTGGTACCTTCATTCCCAGGTACTTCCTCGCAACCTCCCATTTCCTTTTAATCATTTATTCGAGTTCTAGTTCAAGTTTGGAGTCTAGTTCCAACTCCACTTCTACCAGTTCGTCCGCGACCTCCCGCCAGCCTTTAACTCATAAGAGTCAAGTTGGCCCCTCTTTTAGGATTGATATACATGATAATGTAGAAATCTTAGCTCCCTATCTTACCCTTGAGCAATACAAAACAATGATAGCTGACGAACCCTGGCTTGGTATTATAAGTACACTACAAATGACCGTTGCAACGATTAGGAAACTGATTCGGGTCGAAATCCACACGACCTTCCTAGACGGAATGATCTGTTAGGTTGTTCGAGTTCGCTACCTCTCCCAGACAAATTTTAAGAGCCCTGAGAAAAGAGAAGCATATCGTTCGGTTTGCTGGGGCGGCCCCGAGCTAAGACACTTTGATGCTTAAGTATAATGGATGATACCAGAGGAGTTTCTCCTGTGGCGGCCTTGATTTTATTAAAAATTATTATGTTTGGTCTTTGTAGCTTGATGAAGTGAAAAGTTGGATGAAACCCTTTTCCTTCAATTTCTGGAGCTGCTAAAATGAATTTTTACTCCAGGATATCTCCTCATTTTAAATGGGGGTTATTTTTTCCATGCGCCGTATACTGCCCCACAGATCCATTCCGGAAATTTTGCGATCTCCAAAAAATCTGGTGACATAGTATGAACTTAAACGAGTGCTCAAAAATTATACCATTCTCTGACATCTTTTGGTTTAGACCTCTCGAGCATCCAGATCCAATAATATTCTCCGGATGCGTCAATTACGGTCTTGCTTGGATTAACACCTATGCGGAAACCAATTTTTCCACATTCTCCGGTATACCTGCCAAGCAGAAACCGAAGATATATTAACTTTAGAAGTGTTTGTTGTCCTGAGGCTAATCTCTCCCTCTTTAACCCCAGAGGTGCTGGGTTAAATTGAACCATTAGGAGCTTGTACTTTCTGTGACTCAATAGTTGCCTTTTCACTAGAGTCTAGCGATAACCTTGTGTAAGCACTACTTGAATTTGCTGCTACAGGTGTTGAGTCCTGTACTCTAAGTGTAGGTTTAGAGCCCTACTCTCTCAACTCTCGAGTCATCATCGAAGGCGATGCTTTTCGAATTGATTCCATTAGATCGTGCCATAATAAGCTAGAATCCAGTTTGGTACCCCTGATTGCCATCTATAGTGTCAAGATCAGCCTGTTGAACTTGGCCAGTTATTTGGGTTTTCAACGTTAGTTGTCCAAACTATCAAGCTCCTCAAGATTTTTCCTGAGATGCATAACCTTATAATGATGAAATATACTTTAGATGCCTCCATCTTTGTCAGGAAATATGCAAGAACATTGTCATGAGATTTTATAACAGTAATATTGGCTTTCTGCTTGCCATGATACTACGTGCTTTCTCAATTTTTGATTCGAGTTTAGTTTTTAAGAAAGCTTTAACATTTTTTAATTATCAACTTTTAAAGTGAATTTTTTGGCAAGTAAGAATAAAGGCCATTTTTTAAATGCCTTCCAAACCACAAAGAACTCTTTTTCGTTGATACGCCAAAGTTTAGCTTGTTGTTGTGTAAACAATCCTCCTGTGTATGTACATGGGCTCTTCATCAGTAGTTGTCTTTTTCATGAGCATGGTGTAAAATATCAAAACCCAAAACAGAGTGCCATGTAAATCAGAGCCAATGCATTGATCATAAACCCTTTTTACAAAAATCTCACGTGTGTATTGATGAACTACTTGTAGGGAAGAAATAACCTGCTTTAAGTAGGAGCTCCCTTCAACTATTAAATCAAGAAACCAAGAAGGAATTAATAAACTGCTCCAATGAACTCACCTAACCTCTACTAACTAACCTGAAGATAAGAAGTGTTGAACTAGCTAAAAACATAAAAGACAAATAAACGCTTAAGCTATTAAGCTAGCAACAACAAAGTGTATTACTAATAAAAGTGTAAAAAGAAAAAAGCGACTGCAACTAGTCGTTAATACTTTTATGAACATTAACTCTGAAACTCTGTTCTGTTCTCTGCACTATTGCTTGCTATTCATATCTTAACATCCACTCCTCAAGATGGACATGGGAGAAAATTGATCAAGCCTAATTACCCAAAAGAGGATGGAATGAAGGACTAGGAAGAGATTTAGTAAAAATGTCGGCAAGTTGTTCCATAGAAAAGATGTGTTGAGGGGAAAGAAACCAGATTCATATTTGTCACGCAGCAAATGACAAACGATTTCAAATTGCTTGGTTCTTTCACGAAAGTATGGAGTGCTAACTATATGAAGAGTTGCACGATTATCGCATAGAAAAGGAACTAGTGTAGAAACATTAATTTGAAAATCCTGTAGTAAGGAATAAATCCAAGTAAGTTCACACGCTACAGATCCCATGGACCTGTATTATGCTTTAGCTGTGGACTTAGAAACAATGGCTTTTTTTTTTGTTTTCCAAGAGACTAAGGCAGGACCAAGAAGCACATAGAAACCTATAAGGAAACGACCAATATCAACGCAAGAAGCCCAGTATACATCACAGAAGAACTTCAATTCAAGGGCTCATCCTGAAGGGAAGAAAAATCCTTTCTGCATTATGCCTTTAAGATAACGCACTAGATGTAGTGCAACATCCCAATGCTGCTTGCATGGTGTTTTTGGAGAAACTGACTTAGTTGCTGTGTAGAATGATATATATCAGGGCTTGTGAACCCCAAATATAACAGGCGGTCAACTAGTCTTCTATACACTTTAGGATGAGGTAAAGGATTTTTTGCCTACACAGT